>NC_059279.1:2737500-2775000 GCF_017591435.1 Portunus trituberculatus | reverse complement strand
TTTAACCCTTTACCTGACAATTCCTGCATCTTGGCTTGTACAAACTGCAAGAAGCTACAATCTACACCTTCTTTCTTTGTGGAGGCTGAAGGAAGAATATTAATCGTGCTGTAAACATTAATCCTAATCTATATGTGTAGTGTTGTAAATCAATCTGCTTTTTTTTTTTTTTCCACGAGTTTTGGGTAAAATGAGACGATTTTTATTAACATTATAAACTGTCTGTGGAAGATTAATGGCCTGGCTGGCTTCACTATCTTAATCCCGCCACGTAAATTTCTCAAGCTGCATCTAATCACCAAGGTCAATGAATAAGGAAACACGTCATGGTACTGAAGGGGTTCATTGTAAGCTTATTATCATGACGAGCTGCATTGACGTCACTCTCCGCCTCCGTGTGCTTGTCCCCTGCATCTCCTGAAACTAATATGACCAATGGAACTCTAGTCAGGCCGCGTGGTGTAACTGAGGGCTCCGTGTTGTGACATCTGTCGGCCGTGGTGTTCATATCGTCATAAGTGTCTGAGTCATGACCGCCATCTGTGCTGAGGACTGAACTTGTTACTGACTGGAAGCTTAGCAGTAGGTGATGATGAACGGATGAAGAGAGCAGAGTGTTAACGGGAGATGCTTTAAACCTGCTGGAAGGAAAAGGACAGTTTCGTGATTTGCAGAAAGGAGGGAAGGTATAGATGGAAAATACTTGAAATTTGTTGTAGAAAAGGAGAGAAATTGGTAGTGATAGATGAAAGACTTAAAAGGGAAGAGTGTGTACAGAAAATACTTTAAATTTAATGAAAGAAAATGGTCAGTATTTAACGTGAAAGGAGAAAAAACAGTGAAATTTTAAAAAGAAAAGAAAAATAAACAGAAATTGATAATGAATAGAAATGAGGGAACAGTATAAGAAAAAAAAAATGCTTGAAACCTTGTGGAAATATTACAACAATTAATGATAACCGGAATAAAAAGAAATGAAAAAAATACATGAAAACAAATAGAAAACCCTTATAATTGCTGATAAATAGTGAGGAAAGGAGAGTATGTTACCTAAAACGTACTGAAAAGAAAGAAAAATGAACAACTCACGATAAAGAAAGGAAGAAAAGAGGAGAGTTTACACAGAATATACTTGAAACATACTGAGAAAAAAAAAAAAAAGGAAAACCGTAATATATAAAAAAAAAACTTGAAATTAATGAAAAAAAAACTTGACAGAATGCAATGATAGAACAGTAATGAGAGGAAGAAATAGGATACGAGTGAGTGGAAGCTTGGTGAGGCGCTGGGCAGTGTGAAAGCAAGAGGAAAGAAGACAAGAAGATAACAATATGGAGAGAGAACGTCACTGAAGGAAACAGCTTATCGGTGGATGCTGCCATGGTGATTTCGGAGGTAAAATAATGCGATGCTGTACTCACCCCACAACCACGTAATCAGACTCCCTCCCCCAACACACACACACACACACACACACACACACACACACACACACACACACACACACACACACACACACACACACACACACATACCACCACAACCACCATTTCATGAATTATTAACCTCTTCAGTAAGCATGACGCTTTTCCATATTTATTCTGCTTACTATTGGTGATTTTATACAGCTTCAGAAACTTATGTGAGGATTTAAATAGTGAAGACTGGCCATTAATCTTTTAACATCCATCGACCCTTCCTAATGTAGATAAAATCCTCTAATCATACCATTTATTGAAGCTTAAAATGCGTTCCAGTACTGAAGGGGTTCAAGTCAGTGAATGCAATTAATAAGCAAGAATATTTTAAGTAGACATTAACGAAGCATTGACAATAACAGTTTTTAATGAAGCTACTCATAATTTCAGTAATGTATCCTTTTTTTTGTTCCTCCCTGTTTGAATGGAACCCTGTGTGAGTAATATAAAGAATACAAATACTCGCTGGTGTTGTAATGTAAAGAATGTAAACAATGCGTAAAGATCAAATGGATGAAACCTAACCTCTTCTGTACCGTGCCGCGTTTTCATATTTATTCTACTTCCTATTTGGTGATTTTGTACAGCTTCAGAAACTTATGTGGGGATTAAAACAGTGAAGACTCTGGCCATTAATCTTCTGACCGCCAAACACCCCTCCTAATACAAATAAAAATGGTCTATTCGTATCCAAAAATTCTGGTGAAAATGTGTCTCAGTAATGAAGGTTTTAAGGTTGAAGTTCATTGGCTGTTCCCTTTATCACTCACCACTATTGAAGTCAGGGAGTAATGACCTAACCCAACCCAACCCAACCCAACCCAATTTAACCTAACCTCATCTAACTTAATCCAACTCAACTGAACTCAACTCAACTCAACTCAACTCAACTCAACCCAACCCAACCCAACCTAATCTCATCTAACCTAACCCAACTTGACCCAACTCAATCTAACCTAACCTAACCAAACTCCAGGAATGATGGTCTGTTTCTATACTAGAGACGGCGTTATATTCAGAAACGCTTCCCTCTCTCACTGCGACCATTTTCAAAGCTCAGAGACGAAGAGCCCAATTCTAAAGAGCATTTGTCCTATTGATAATGCAGAAAACTTATTAACATGTTACTAGAATTACAGAAACACCCTTAAAAACCCGAATCACTTCAACCAGACCCCTTTGAAAACAGTGAAGGTGCAGCGTGGAAGTGTTTCAGAGTATGTGCCTCTTTGCTGTGTTCTGAGGTGACGAGTGTGCGTGACTTGAGCAGCACCTGAGTTCAATTAGACGAGGCCTTCAGGTGTGTGTAATGTATGCTCAGGTGTGTGTGTTGGTGGTGTGGATGGCAGGAGGGTGGCGCCAGTAGTAGTTCAAGGTGTGAAAGCAGGACTGGTAGAGAGGCAGGTAGGCAGGCAGATAAGCAAATACATAAACAGAGAGATGAATTGACAGAACGGAGACTGCCAGAAGTTTAAAAAAAAAGAAGAAGAAGAAAGCAGGCGTATAAATGAAGAAAATGAATGAAAAGCAAGAATCACTGAATGAAAACAAAGAAAACCACAAAAACTGAAGCAGAATAGAAAGAAAAATATATTAGGAAAACGGAAAGTGAGGAAAAAAGACACCAAAAAAAAAAAATAAGAACAGAATAAACACAAGAATTAGAGAGAAAGAGAATAAAGAGAGAAACAAGAAACAAAATACAAAAGAAACACGAGAACCCCCCAAAAATGATAATACAATAGAAAATGAATAATAATAGAGATAGGCAATAAAAAGGTACTCTCAGTCAAGCCACTCGGTTCAGTTTCCCCCTGGCGGTGCACTGAGGAAACCCGAGGGTCCTGACGACGCCGGGAGGAATGTCTGACCTTTTGACCTTCAGGGCGTGGTGTTGGAGACTCCTTCAGCTCCCTTGACCCAACCACCACTATCATCACCACCACCACCACCTCCACCACCACCACTATCACCATTGTCTTCATATCACACACTTCTTCAGTATTCTCTCTCTCTCTCTCTCTCTCTCTCTCTCTCTCTCTCTCTCTCTCTCTCTCTCTCCTTCCTTCCTTCCTTCCTTCCTTCCTTCCTCCTTCCTTTCTTTCCTTCTTTCCTTCTTTCTTTTTCTTTCTTTTTCTTTCTTCCTCTCTCTCTCTCTCTCTCTCTCTCTCTCTCTCTCTCTCTCTCTCTCTCTCTCTCTCTCTCTCTCTCTCTCTCTCTCTCTCTCTCTCTCTCTCTCTCTCTCTCTCTCTCTCTCTCCAGTGTAAAAAATGGTGATGAGCAAGAGGTGTGGAAGAGGAGGGGGCCGTGGTGGCTGGAGGAGGAAGAGAAGGAGGAGGATTATAGATAAGGAGAACAAAGGAAGATGGAAGGAATGAGAGGAGAAAGCAGAGAATGAGGGAACAGAGGTATAACTAAGACAATAAAGGTAAAAGAAGATGGAAAGAAGATAGGAAAGTTTAATTGAAGATGCATTGGTTGGGGAAAAATAATGAACGAATATGAATTAATGGAGAGGAAAGTAAAGATGTGCCACTAGGAAAATATTATTGTGGAAATGGGGAAAAAAATTGTATTATTATTACGGCTACTACTACTACTGCTACTGCTACTGCTACTGCTACTGCTACTGTTACTACTACTACTACTACTACTACTACTACTACTACTACTACTACTACTACTACAAACATCAATTTTCTCTACTACTACTACTACTACTACTACTACTACTACTACTACTAACATCAATTTTCTCTACTACTACTACTACTACCACCACCACCACCACCACCACCACCACCACCACCACCACCACCACCACCACCACCACCAATTTTCCTCCAGTGACTCTGCCGGAAGATTCACAGCTCGGGGATTCCCACAATGCAATTCCCCTTTTTTGTACTCAGGGAATCCAATGCTGCTCCAAAATACGAGGAAAAGAAAACGGATGGGGAGAAAACCAGGGGGTACTTTAATATTTGCTCTCATTACGTTTCATCTTAATTTTGCGTTGAAGGACTAGGAGAGTGAAGGGAAGTGGTGTGATTGGTAAGGATTGGTAGTGTGTGTCGGACAGGTAGAGAAAGGAGGTACTGTAATGAGTTCTTGAGACGTGTATATAAATGTCTTCCCCACACATACTGTATTTATAAGGATTGGGTCGGATGAGGAAAAAAAGTGACATCGAGAGAGAGAGAGAGAGAGAATGTATGAGTAGATTTCTCTCTCTCTCTCTTTCTCTCATAGAAAGAACTAGTTCACATTAAGATATTCACTAAAAATGCAACACAAACAGGACTTAGCTTTTACTCTCTCTCTCTCTCTCTCTCTCTCTCTCTCTCTCTCTCTCTCTCTCTCTCTACCCCCAAGGCAGACGAGTTTGAAACGCCTATGTCATCTCTTTGATTATTCTATCTCTTCAAGTCCTCCCCCCCCCCTCCCCTACCCTTCACTGCTTTAATTAATCTTTACTTCACATTTAACCTTCCTCAATAACAACTACAAAAATATTTCCTTTGATAACCTTACGATTTTTACCCTTGTACTTCCTCCATCACGCCCCTCAAGCATCTATCGTCAGGCGGAAGAGTAGGGGAAGAGAAGCGAGATGTAAACAAACCGTGACGTCACAAGGCGGGTCCATTGTAGCGGAGCGGGGGAGTCTACGTGGCTGTGGGTTCTGGAAGGCTGGGTTGGTGAGGTGGGATCTCGCACGTATGCAAGCCAGAGGGAAGTGAAAGTAGAGGTCTGATCCCCCAGCCTTTGTGCAGCCGACCCACAAAGGAAACCTGAGGATGGAGAGAGAGAGAGAGAGAGAGAGAGAGAGAGAGAGAGAGAGAGAGAGAGATTTGAAGGGGAGATTGGCAGATGTAATTTGAAAATGCTTATATTACAAATCAGAGAGAGAGAGAGAGAGAGAGAGAGAGAGAGAGAGAGAGAGAGAGAGAGAGAGAGAGAGAGAGAGATTTGAAGGGGTAGATTGGCAGATGTAATTTGAAAATGCTTATACTACAAATCAGAGAAAGAGAGAGATAGATAGAGAGAGAGAGAGAGAGAGAGAGAGAGAGAGAGAGAGAGAGAGAGAGAGAGAGAGAGAGACAGGAAAACTATCATTATTATACAGACATATATATATATATATATATATATATATATATATATATATATATATATATATAGAGATAGAGAGAGAGATATATATATATATATATATATATATATATATATATATATATATATATATATATATATATATATATATATATATATATATATATATATATATATATATATATATATATATATATATATATATATATATATATATATATATATATATATATATATATATATATATATTATATAGAACAAACAGACAGAGACAGATAGACAAACAAACAACGAGACAAATAGACAGACAGAAAGATACAGAGACAGGTAAACAGATAGACAGACAGACATACAGACAAATAGACGGACAAACAAACAGACAGAGAGACAAACTATCATTATCATTCACTAATGTTATTAACCACACCTTATTCATGAACCTAATCTGGAAAGGTCACGTAGTCTAAAGATAAGACACAGCGAGGCTCCTCCTGGACCTGTCTGTCTGTCTGTATGTATGTATGTACGTGTATCTGTCTGTCTGTCTGTATGTCTGTACATATTTGCTTGACTGTCTCGCTGCCTACGTGAGAAATGTGCACGTTTACATTGACCTCTTAAGTGCTGGTGGTGGTGGTGGTGGTGGTGGTGGTTGTAGTGGTGGTGGTGTGTTGCTATACGAAGGAACACAAAAGATAAGGAACGGTAATATTTGGAAGGTAAACAACAACACTGGTAGGAAAATCAAAACAAAGCTATAAAATCATGAAAACAACTGAGATTTATGAGTATTAGAAAAGAAAAGGAATAAAACTGACCACAAATCACTAGAAAGGAACCCAGAAAATGTGAAGAATTGAACGTTTTGGAACCTCATGAACTTCTAAAAAAATGTGTCCAGAGATTTCAGGAATTTCGAATAATGAAGTTTGCTTTAAAAATACAGCAATAAAAACCTTCAAAATCACAGAAACGAAAAAAAAAAAGTAGCATAAACCAATAAACTACAGAAACAAACAAGTAATATCTTTAAAATGCCTTTAAAACTATTACACTGAAAAAAAAGAAGAAAAAATATGGAAAATTAAATAAAAAGATAAAAAAATGAACTTTCAGAGAATAAAACAAAAATAAGTAAGAAAAAGTAAAGACAGAACAAAAAGGCAACAGTTATGAAGTTAATTTGGCGTAAGATGAAGAAAGAAGAGAAGCTATAATTATAAAAAAAGACGTTAATTTAATCCTGAAACTTGATATGCACTTGTTTCTGAGAGAGAGAGAGAGAGAGAGAGAGAGAGAGAGAGAGAGAGAGAGAGAGAGAGAGAGAGATGAGATGAGAAGAGTGGTGCATACGTGTGTGTGTGGGAGGGAAAAAAGATCAGAGGAGGAGACGAGCTGGAAGGAGGGAGGGAGAGATAGAGAGAAAGAAACGGTAGGAGAGAATGAAGAAACACAAGGAGGGGAAGAAGGAGGAGAAGAAGTTACAGGTAAGAGAGAGGGGTAGGGATGGAGGGAGGATGCACAGGTGAGGAGGGGGCAATGAAACAGGTAACTGGAATCCCACGACAGGTAAAAGATAAAAACTAATGGAACTCATTAAATCAAACCCTTACACTCCCACACCTACACTCACCTGCTCGTAAAAGACACACGCACATACACAAGAGATCCATGTTGATATAGACACATGAATAGACAGAGATACATGATATAGACTGCCTGCATTATCTCAGAACCTGGCAACTCATGATGGGAGATTGTGTTGGGGGATCAGAATGTATATAAGAGACGCTGTTGATCTCGAGTCGCCTATCTCGCGTGCCTCGTGTTTGTGTTCTGTGTGCGTGAGTATACGTGAATATGCGTGACTGCAGCCGTGACTTGAGTGAAAAGAAAAGGAAAAAAAAAACGAAAGAGGAGTAGGAAAAAAATGAAATAATGAAAAGAATAAAGAATTGTGGATCTCAGAGGAAACAGGATTTATAAAAGGCAAAAGGATACAAGCTTGATATCCTGCCATCCTTCTTCCCGTCAAGGATTCTTCTCTTAAAGTGAAGGATTTTGTTGTGGTGGTGTTCTCGTGGTGTTGTGGTGATGTCATGTCACGGAGGTGCTTCAGTGTGCGTCCGTCCGTGGTGTTGAGATGGTCTGTGGTGGCAGTGCTGTGTTCTTGTGGTGTTGGTGTACTAGTGGTGGTGGAAATATGGTGTTGACTAATTGTATTGCTTGTTTGGTGGTGATGTCCTGTGGTGTTGTGATGATATGGTGTTTGCTGTCTAGGTGATGTGTTTCTGTTTGGTGTTGATGTGGTGTTGAGTTAGTGGTAGTGGTGGTGGTGATGTGAAGTAAGGATCAGTGACTCAGGTGGTGATGAAAGATCGTATTGGTTGTGGTGGTTGTGGTGGTGGTGATTGTGATGATAATAGTGGTAGGTGATGATATATGATAGTGAAAGAGTATTGGTGATGGAGATGATGATGATGATGATGATTTTGCTAGTGGTGATGATAGGTAGATAACTTAGTGGTGATGGTGATGGCAAATGATGATAACATACTAAAGTGGAGATGGTGATGATTTTGCTAGTGATGATAGATAGGTGGAAACAAGATAGTGGTAATGGTGATGGTGTTGATAATGATAGTGATGACGGAAGTGATGAATAACAACATACATGATGGTGATGATGGCAATGGTGGTGATGATGATGATGATGATGATGAAGGTCACAATATAAACAATGATAATGATAATAATAATAATAACAACAACAATGGAAGTGGTGATGATAAGCAGTAAGAATTAATGTGATGATTCCTTCAGATAATGATGGTGGTGGCATTGACGGTGGTGAAAAATGGTGATGATGAGATTACTGCTCTTCATGACGCAAAAAGAAGAAAAAAATATAAAATAGAAATAAATAAGATAATAACAATAATAACAATAACAGCACCGTTGCCAAGTAAGGAGAGAGAGAGAGAGAGAGAGAGAGCGTAAAGTGAAGTAGAAATAGGCAAAAATAATTAAATATCTGATTATCTTTAAAGAAATTAAGTAAAATATTATCTAGCGAATTGATAGCGTTTCGAGAGCTGCTCTTTCTTGTTTGTTTGGCAAGCTTAATCAGATAGGAGTCGTGGTGGTGGTGGTGGTGATGGTTGTGGTATCTGTCCTCCTCATTTTTTTATGTAATATATGTGTATATGCCAATGCTGATAGTGGTAGTAATAGTAGTAGTAGTAGTAGTAGTAGTAGTGGTGGTGGTGGTAAATAATGATGATGATGATGATGATGGTGAAGGTGGAACTGAAAGAGACACAGGTATTATTGCGCGAATTGATTTTTCCCGACTAGTTTTGCTTAAGGCTTCTTCAGGTGAGCTGGGGAAGCACCGGCGTTGGCTTCAGTTTCGAAGAAGAAGCACCATAACACCTGTCTCTCTTTCACGTAAAATGTGTCACCAGCAACAACAATGATAGTAGCAGTAGCAGTAGTAGTAGTAGTAGTAGTAGTAGTAGTAGTAATAATAATAATAATAATAGTAATGATAATAATGTCACTATCATAAAAAGCAAAATCATCAATGATTTCTTATTTTTTAACTGAAAGAACAAGATCTGGGTAATTCCTGCCATGCGTAGTAACACCTGTGTGTGTGTGTGTGTGTGTGTGTGTGTGTGTGTGTGTGTGTGTGTGTGCAATAACGCTCCGCACCTGATGACTGACACACACACACACACACACACACACACACACACACACACACACACACACACACACACACACACACACACACACACACACACACACACACACACACACACACTTTCACCTTTCACATTAACACTTGTCTTTCGTCACTGTTTGCATTCAGATTTCTTTCTTTTTTCCTTTTCCTTTATTTTCCTCTCAAACTTTTCCCATCTCTATTTTTCCTCCCTCTATTTTTCCTCCTCTCAATTTTTCCTTCCATTTCTTAGCGTCACACATTTGTAAAAGGCAACGTGTGTCTTGTTATTTCGTCCTTACTTTTGTTATTAGTGAATTGTGGCCAGAGGAGACATTGCTTTCTTCCCTTATATAGCTGAGAGTGTTGTGAGTCTTGCTGTTTTGTTTTGTCTTGTTTTGTTTGTCCACTAACCCAGATCCTTGATAAGAGAACATTTTTAGCTTCATTTCAATTTCCGTCATTGTTGTTGGTGGTGTTGTTGGTGGTGGTGCTAGTGGTGGTGGTGGTGGTGGTGTTTGTGGTGGTGGTGATGGTGGTGGTGGTGTTTTATTGTTATTTTTGTTGTTGTTGTTGTTGTTGTTGTTGTTGTTGTTGTTGTTGTTCTTATTCTTGTTCTTCTTCTTCTTCTTCTTATTATTATTATTATTATTATTATTATTATTATTATTATTATTATTATTATTATTATTATTATTATTACCATTATTATTATTGTTGTTGTTGTTGTTGTTGTTGTTGTTGTTTTTGTTGTATTTCTACTGCTACTTCTACTACTACTACTACTACTACTACTACTACTACTACTACTACTACTACTACTACTGATAATAATAATAATAATAATAACTCTACCACCACCACCACCATTTCTAGCAGTAGTAGTAGTTTTTGTTGTTCTTCTTGTCACGTTTGGCAAAAGAAAAGACATTATTATTATTTCTTTTTTTTCTGCAAAGGTTAACGTCATTTTGTAATAATCTGCTTGCTGTTTTGGTCACGATCGTTGCATGACGTGGATTATTCTTTTAAAACAAGCTTCGTAATTTGCTGCAAAACACGTAGAAAGAATTCAAATGTATGCAGACGTGTGGTTTGTACTAACTGTGTGTGTGTGTGTGTGTGTGTGTGTGTGTGTGTGTGTGTGTGTGTGTGTGTGTGTGTGTGTGTGTGTGTGCGCTTGTGTGCGTGCGTGCATTACAGAAGCCGCTCATGTGCATCATTACTCTGCTTCCTTGAGTCTGAAGGAAAAAATTCTCGTTTCATAGGATTCATCTGTCCGTGTGTGTGTGTGTGTGTGAGTGTGTGTGTGAGTGTGAGTGCGTGCGTGCGTTTTTACTTCCCGTTACGTGCATTGCTGTAAAGAAAAACACAAAGGACATCATATTTTTACCTGCACAGCTATCACCTGAATGAAATTAAGGCAACAGCAGTGACATTAGTTAAAAATTAAACCGTATACTCTGGAAAGGAAGACAAAAAAACTATATATATTTCACCTGCATAGCCAAGACGTCACTTCATAGTAAGATAAATAAATAAATAAAAAAATAAAAATAAATACAAACTAATAATTAAAAAGAATAGCAAAACCAATCCACTCGTTCTAATTTATTTGGCTAACTTTATTCATCTTTTAGGGAACTGGCAACCAAGTGGGCCTTTTTTTTTTCGTCTTTATTTTATGGTGCCTTTATTTCCCTCTTCTATGAAAAAAAATTAAACTTCACACAGTCTAAGAAGTGAATGAATAAATAGAACTCTACATAAACAGGAAAATATAATAAAAACACAGCTACTCCTTCAATCACCACGACGCAGAGAAATTAGGAAGGTTGTCGACTTTCATTTCTTGTGTTAAAGGCGTCACGAGGGCAGCGTATAAATAAATAAAACACTAAATAAAAAGGAAAATAGGGAAAAAAATCCCATAGGTACTTGAATCACCACGACACAGGGAAGTTAGGAAGGGTGTCGACTTTCATTTCCTGCATTAAAGGCGTCACGAGGGGCAGCGTACCTGTAAAAAGGTAATGAGCGTGAATACTACTTTTATATTTCCGCCTCCCGCACGTTCAGGAAGGCTCGGTGCGTCTCTGTTCCCTCTGTAGCTGTTCTGGCTTTGAAATCTCTGGAATGACGAAGAGAGATTTCAAGGTTTATTTGTGTTGTCTTGTATCTGATTTTTATTTTATTTTTTCACATGTGGTTATTGATTTTTTCAGTCGAAAGGCTCTAGTTTAAGTGACACTAGGTTTTAAAGGTGTTTTGATGATTCTAGTGACAGATTAACAAGGTTTCTACATTACTAACAGGAGAAACGCTCATCTAGTTATGGTGATACAGGTTTGTGAAGGCATTTTGATGGTTCTAGTAGATTAACAAGATTTCTACATTACTAACAGGAGAAACGCTCATCTAGTTATGGTGATACAGGTTTTTAAGGCATTTTGATAGTTCTAGTGACAGATTAACAAGATTTCTGCATTATTAAAAGGAGAAACACTTATCTAGTTATAGTGATATAGGTTTTAAAGACATTTTGATGGTTCTAGTGACAGATTAATAAGCTTTCTGCATTACTAACGGAAGGAACACTCTTGGGAATTTGAAATATCATCTTTGTGGCATTTGAAAAGTTATGGCGAGAAAACAAACCGTTTCAGAATACAGGTCACAGTGAGATGCATTAGAAACACGTATTCTTCCACTACATCGACAAACTTTCTCTGAGGTCTCTCCCTTGCACCAGATAAAACTAGCAAACATTACAACTAAACTTTCACTGCATCTATGAACTTCTTAATTAAATCCTCTTCTCTCCTGTCGTGTAAATCCCTCCCAAATCCCACAGACGAAGTAAAACCAGGTATAACAAACATCAATTACCTTTTATCTAACCTCTGTAACCTTCCACTGCATCCATAAACCTTTTAAATAATTCCTCTATACTCCTCTATCGTGTAAGTCCTTCCTAAACCTCACAAGTGAAGTAAGAAAAGGTATAAGCACTAATTACGTCCCAGCTACTCTCTGTATTACCTAAGGGCACGTAGCAACGCCTCGCATCCTGGTGTTTCCTCAGTCAGCCTTCAAGTGACAGAAAAAGCAGCGGTGACAAAAAACAAAGGCTCATTCCATTATTATTTCTGTTTGGCAAGTCATGCTTCACTGCCTTGCGAGATGAAGCGTCTTTGTGGTGGTAGAAGTAGTAGTGGTGGTGGTGGTGCAGTAGTAGTAGTAGTAGTAGTAGTAGTAGTAGTAGTGTTTGTTGTTTTTGTTTTTGTTGTAGGAAAGAATAAGTAACTAATTCGTTTAATAGGGGTAGTGGTAGTAGTAGTAGTAGTAGTAGTAGTAGTAGCAGTAGCAGCAGCAGCATCAGCAGTAGTAGTAATAGTAGTAGCAGCAGCAGTAGTAGTAGTAGTAGTAGTAGTAGTAGTAGTAGTAGCAGCACCACCACCAGCAGCGATAGTAGTAGTAGTAGTAACACTAGCAGCTCAAACAGTAGAAGTCCCACCACCAGTATAAGCAACTAAACTCAAACAAAACACCATGATATCAGTAACCCAGAGAAGACACCAGCTGTAACTCTGCCGCAAGAACTCCCAGACGTGACAGACCAGAGTCAAGAAGCGAGAAGGAAGGAGGTAGCCAGGGAGGGGAGCTATTATTAGTGTTGATAGCGAGGCGAGACACAGAGGCGGAGAGACTGTCATGATGCAGATAGAAACGATAAGTGGCTGTAGAAACAAGAGGAAGCTTAAATGAACACAAAGGAAGAACAATTAGAGAAGTTATTAGGTTTTTAAGGTGTTTGAGAGAAGATACGGTAAAGACAGATAGGATGGTAATATTAGTAGTTGTAGAGACAAAGGAATGCATCACAAAGGAACTCAAGTGAAGAACAACTTATTGGAGGCAACATTATAAACAGGATCAAGAGGGGAAGGCACGTGACCTGAGAGAGAGAGAGAGAGAGAGAGAGGTCAATTATAACTTCCACGTGACACACACACACACACACACACACACACACACACACACACACACACACACACACACACACACACACACACACACACACACACACACACACATTAGCTGTTTTCTTTGTGTTTGTTCGTGTGTTCGAGACAGGAACCAATAGAAATCCAGAAATGAAATGAAAAGAAAGAAAAAAAGAAATCTCGTCATTTTTATTTTTAGTATAGAAATAGAATCTTCACCCTACAAATGTACTCTCTCTCTCTCTCTCTCTCTCTCTCTCTCTCTCTCTCTCTCTCTCTCTCTCTCTCTCTCTCTCGGTTTATGACTCAGAACATTTCAATACTGTCATTTGTTTTTCTGCTTTCCTTACAGTTGACAAATAATGAAATAAATGAATCAGTCATTTATTCATTATTCTTTCTCTCTGGCCTATTTCCTTTTCTTGTCTTCTTTCGTTCGTCTTATTATTCCTTTCTCTATTTTATCTTCCTTCTTTCTTTCACTTATCTATTTCCTTTTCTTGTCTTTCTTTCATTTTGTTATTTTTTTCTGTATCTTATTAAATGGTAATGCAAGTAGAAATATTAGAGTTATCCTTCCTCGTATGACAGTTTTCTCTCATTAGTCCACCTGTCTCTGAATGTCACGTTTGAATAACAGCTCATCAATAAGGTGGTACAGTGGGTCTATGCGTGCTTTGGGGTCCGAGGGGTCTCCAAGCGCACGGGTTCGAATCCTGTCCACGGTCCGAGTGTAGGTTGGGCTTCCTCACTCACGGCAACGGTTTCCTAGCGGGTGGGCTTTGAGATAGGAGGTACCCCCAAAAAGTATCCCCTTTAGCCCATAAATTCCCGTGATAAAGCCCACATGGTATAGAGAGAAAAAAAAAACTAAATTAAATGCGAGTAACTAAATAATCCTAAATGAAAAAGAGAAAATAAATACATATAAATACATATAAATACATATAAACATTTCTCATTATTATTTCTTTTCATTTCCAAGTCTTTTCCATGAAGAACCGCAAGAAATAACCCGTTTTCTACGAAGTGAAGAATTAGAATATATATAAATGTTTGGGACTAACCCTTTTTCGTGTCACTTGCCGGCGTATCTCTGTTATCAAGGGAGGGGGCACGATAACAGCAGATTGGGTGAGATTATGACGAACGACTGCAGCGGGAGACGGGGAAAGATACGAATGCTTAAGTTTGTCTGTGTGGTGTGGTGGTGGTGATGGTGGTGGTGCCCGGCTGACTCTGGGACTCCCTAACGCTGATTTGTGTCTTAACTGCAGTGTTGTTGATATAATCGTCACCATTTCACACAGTGTTTCAGACCAAGATGCTACCGCCTATACAGGAGTGGCCCCCAGATCACTGTTTCTCAATGTAACTTCGTGTGTGTGTGTGTGTGTGTGTGTGTGTGTGTGTGTGTGTGTGTGTGTGTGTGTGGTGACTTTTTACTTTTTTTTTTTTTTTCGTTTTCTGTTTTCTGTGTTTTTTTTATTGGTGTTTCTCTCTCTCTCTCTCTCTCTCTCTCTCTCTCTCTCTCTCTCTCTCTCTCTCTCTCTCTCTCTCTCTCTCTCTCTCTCTCTCTCTCTCTCTCTCTCTCTCTCTCTCTCCGTGCAAACTTTTCACGTATTTTGGAATCAAGATGTGTGTAGGTCTCGTTGTTGTTGTTGTTGTTGTTGTTGTTGTTGTTGTTGTTGTTGTTGTTGTTGTTGATGTTGATAATGATGGTGAAGAGGTGGTGATGGTGGTGGTGATAACAGTGACAGTGGTGATGATGGACCAAGTGGTGATGATAGTGAAGTGTTGCAAAGGAAAGGAAAACGTGGAAAACTGATAAATAAACCAATATAAAGAAAGAACTAAAGAAAAATAAGAAGAAAATATAGAAAGAAAGAAAGAAAACGGAGAATTTGAAAGAAAAAATGAATGCACATGAAAAAAAAACAAACAACGAAATGAAGAAATGAAAAAACCCACTCCTCTTTTAAATTTCGTGTGTTTGTAAGGGTGTGATTGTGTCAAGATGTATTACACACACACACACACACACACACACACACACACACACACACACACACACACACACACACACACACACACACACACACATTACTTATTAAAAACACGTATGGGATTTCACAGGCAGGAAATCCGAACAGGTATAGACTTGTACAATTACGAATAAGCAGTCAGAGGAGGGAACTGATAAAGAGAGAGTAGAGAACGAATAAGGAGGCAAAGCATAACAGAAGAAGACGAAGAAGAGGAAGAGGAGACGACAAACCAGGAAAATAAGAACGAGATGTGTAAAACGTGTATAAGACCTGTCTCTTATGAGGTAATGGTGTGTGTGTGTGTGTGTGTGTGTGTGTGTGTGTGTGTGTGTGTGTGTGTGTGTGTGTGTGTTTATTTTTTTCATTATTTTATTTTGCTTTTTTTTTTTTTATTTATTTATCTTTTTTTGTTTAGTATTTTATTGATGTGATATATTTTATTTTTTCTTCTCATATTTTGTTCATAATTATATTTTTGTCAGTTTTGTTTAGTTTTTTTTTATTTGCATTTTCTATTTTTCTCTGATTATCGAATTCTTTACTTATCTATTATTCATTTGAGTTTGTTTGTTTCAGTATTGTTCCTATTGGTTTCATTGTTTGCTCATCCATCCTTTCCTCTTTTCTTCCTTTCTTCCTTCGTTCCTTCCTTCCTTCCTTCCTTGCTTCCATCGTCTCTATCTCGCTCTCTATCGCCATTCTCATTTCTTTCCACTCTTTCATTCTCTTTTTCTTTCTTTCACTTCATATCATTTCGTCTCTCTCTCCATCCGTCCTTTCCCTTTCCCTTCCCTTCCCTTTCCTTCCCTTCCCTTCCTTTCCCTTCCCTTTCCTTCTCTTTTCATCCCTTTCTCTCATCATTCCTCACCTTCCCTCTTTCCATAACTTTCCTTCAGACTTGCCATGAAAAAAGCGAAAGATTGGCTGAATACGAAGACTTTCCAGAATCTTTCGTTTTCTTGCCTCAAAAGAATACAAATAAGTGAATGAAAAGAAATGGAATATAGAAAAAATGAAGATAATGAATAGTTTGATAGATAAATAAGGAAGAGGTAAATTTTTGATGAAGTAAGATTTAAAGTAATGTTTTTTTAAGTGTTTTTTTTTTCCTTAATCCTCTTTCCTCACTTCCTGGTTGTTCTATCTATGACTAAACCACTAATTTTACTCCTCAGGCACACGCGTCACACTTTAGATAAACTCATATTACCCTGATAAGCCCCTCATAAACCCCCATCACCACCCTATCACCAGTCATCACCTCAGATAAAGCCCAGTTCCCACCTCATTACCCCATCATCACCTATCGCCTCCCATCATTGCCCCATCACTGCCCCTTCCATGTCACCAACTCTAGCTAACTGCACTTAACCCCTTCAGCACCATGGCGTCTTTCCATATTCACTCTGCTTACTATTTGGTGGTTTTATACAGCTTCAGTAACTCATACGGGGATTTAAAATAGTGAAGATTTTGGCCATTAACCCCTTTAGTACTGCGGCTCATTTTTACCTTGAGATTTGTGTACCAATAGATCATTTTATTGACATTACGAACGGTCTATGGAGGTAAGGAGTTTAATGGTTACAGTCTTTACTATTTTAATCCCCCGACATAAGTTTCTGAAGCTGTATAAAATCATCAAATAGTAAGCAGACTGAATATGGAAACACGTAATGCTACTGAAGGGGTTGATCTCTTGAGCCTTCGTAATGCAAATAAAAATCGTCTAATCATACCTAAAACTGATGCTTTTTTTTTTTTTTTATGCAAGAGAGAACGCTGTCAAGGGAAAAAAATGTTAGAAAAAAAAATAAAGGCCCATTTAAACTGTAGGTTCTCTAAAAGGTCAAAAGACTCATCTAAAAACAAGGGACAAATGTCTCGACACCTCTCTCATAAAGGAAGTCAAGTCGTAGGAAGGTTGAATCACAGAAGCAGGCAGGGAGTTCCAGAGTTTACCAGTGAAAGGTATAAATGATTGAGAGTACTGGTTCACTCTTGTATTAAAGGGTTGGACAGGATAGGGATGAGAGGAAGAAGAAAACCTTATGCAGCGAGTTGATGAGACGAAAAGACCCTTCTTAATGTCAATAAAATGGTCTAATCACACCTAAAACTTGTGGTAAAAATGCGTCCTAATAATGAAAGGGTTAATGACGTGTTGTGATTGTTTTGGCTTTTTCATTTCGACTTGATGCATTTGGAAAGTTCTAGTGTAAGTTTGTTTTTCTAGTTTACCTGTTTTCATTACTTTTTTTTTTTTTCAACTGTTTTAAAATTTTAGAAGAATCGTGAACTTCTACTCTGCATTTAAAAAGTTCCCAGAAGTTAAGTACGATTTTCAAAGACGTTTAGCTTAAAGTGTTGAAGAATCCAGTGATAGTTTAGCAAGGATTAGATAAAAGGAAACAGAATGAGAGGACCCAGCTGATTATCTCCATGGACTTTGGAAATCGGCCTTGTGAGAGAATACAGTGGTTAAAAATACGAATCTTTTACCTTACGTACGTTTTGTAATGGCAGACTAGGGTTAGATTAGGCCGAGAGTGTTGTGTTAAATTCAGGTAGCGATAACTCTTTAACTGCTAATGACTGACTCTCTCTATCGTCTGTTTCTTTTCCATTTCTTCCATCAACTCCAGTAGTGGGACACATTTTTTTACCTTGTGTACTGTTAGACCATTTTATTGACATTAGGAAGGGAGGGGAGGGGAAGGAGAAAGTGTGGAGAGGGGAGGGAAGGAAGGAGAGAAGTCAGAACATTAACCTCTTCAATACTGAGACACATTTTTACCTTGATATTTGTGTACGATTAGACCATTTTATTGACATTAGGAAGGGTCTGTGGAGGTCAGAAGATTAATGGCTACAGTCTTCACTATTTTAATCCCCCCACTAAAAATAGACCATTATAGACCATTCTTAAGTTATCTTTCCTCTATACTTCTTCTTCTTCTTCTTCTTCTTCTTCTTCTTCTTCTTCTTCTTCTTCTTCTTCTTCTTCTTCTTCTTCATGCGACCTTAATCCCACTGTATTGCAACCAACTTGCTTTTGCATTTCCATCTTCCTACGACTTGACTTTTCAGAGGGAGGCACTAAGACATTTATCCCTTACTTTTGGATAACTCTCAATAACTCTAAGGGAAATGGCAATCCAGTGGGGTCTTTTTTTTCCACTTTTTGTTGCCCTTGTCTTCCCTTGTCTTCCCAAAAAACTGCAGCTAAAATCATCACATGAACTGGAATACCCTATTTAAACCTATTGATTTACCCCCAACAAACCCAGTTAGTGTCACTGGTACATGTGTGAACAACGTGTAGGGAAGCTCCTTTTGCCTTTAGAAGCTTGTGTTACGTAATTGGCGCCAGGTAAACTCCACCAAGTTGTTACGAGCTGTGTGTCACGTAGTATGAGAGATAAGATAGTTCTGCATACCCTTCAGCATTCACCCTCCCTCTCCTCTCCTCTCCTCTCCCTTCTTCTCTCCTCTCCTCTCCTCTCTCTCCTTTCCTCTCCTCTCTTCTTTTCTTCTCTTATCTCCTGCTGTTTCTTTTTTTTTTCTCCTCTCTTTTTCTCATCTCTCTCTCTCTTCTCTTCTCTTCTTTTCTTTCTCTCCTGCTACTTCTCTTCTTCTTGTTCTTGTTCTTCTTTTCTCTCTTTCTCTCCTCCTGCTGCTTCTCTTTTCTTCTTTTTTCTTCTTCTTCTTCTTCTTATTATTATTATTATTATTATTATTATTATTATTATTATTATTATTATTATTATTATTATTATTTGTAGTGTTTCTGTAATTTTCCAGTTCTATTTTTTTCTCTTTGTTTTTATCTTGTCTCTTTTCCTCTTGTTCGTGTTTTGTTGTTTTTTTTCTTGCTCTTTTTTTTTCTTTATGCATTTTTTTTGTCTCATTTCCTTAATCAGTTTGTTCTTTTTTTTTCTATTTCTTTTCTTTCTTTCATTCATTTATTCATTTAGTCATTTTTTTGTTATTTCTTTCATTCTTCGTCATTTTTCTAGTTCTTTCATTTTTTTTTTTTTCTTACAGTTTTCTCTCTCTGTCATCTCTATTTCCTATTTCTCTCTCTCTCTCTCTCTCTCTCTCTCTCTCTCTCTCTCTCTCTCTCTCTCTCTCTCTCTCTCTCTCTCTCTCTCTCTCTCTCTCTCTTTTCATTTTCCTCTTCCGTTGTGTCATTTATCTTTCCTCTTTCTCCGTCCTTGCCTCCTCCTCTCTTCTTTGTCTCTCCTTCACTTATTCTTTCTTTCTCTCTTTTCCAGCCAGTTTGTCATCTTTCCTTCATTCTTTTTTGGGTTCTTTTTGTGTCATTTCCTCCCTCTCTTCTATTCTGTCTTTCTTCCCCTCGTCTTTCTCTTCATTCATCCTTTCCTCCGCCTCCTCCTCTTCTTATCTTCATCTCGCTCATTCTTTTTCATTTTTCTCAGCCAGTTTCTCATTTTTCTTTATTCTTCTTACTCTTTATCTTTCTTCCATCCGTTTATTTATTGCAGCTTTCCTTTTTCTTCTCTCTTTTCTCTTCTCTTCTCTTCTTCAGTCACGCTTTTCAGGTCTCACCCCAATAATAGTTTAGTCTCCCTCTATGTAGACACGTTTTCTGTGAAGGAATAGACACTGGAACACCACTTTAGTTTTTATTTATTTTGTTTTTTACCTGGTTTTATGCGCAATCTTTCAATTTAGTATAATGTAGATGGGAAAGAAAGTGGCCTGGTGAAAATATAGTTACTTTAGTCTTGCCTGGTTAATGAAGACAGGTTATAAATCTTTTTCCTATAATACGTTTATTTATTTTTTTTCCTCCTTTTTATGAAGTGAAGCAAAGCGAAGTCATGATTGTTCACCTTGATTCATGTTTTTTTAGTTTCTCTCTCCATTATTTTTTTTCTATCTTTGCTTACTAAAATATATTCAATACGTGGGGAATAGGAGTGAGTTTTAGGCAGTGTGTGTGTGTGTGTGTGTGTGTGTGTGTGTGTGTGTGTGTGTGTGTATGGTGAGAGTAAATGTCTGAGGTGTAGATGTGTTGTATGTGGTTTGTGTTGAGTGTTGAAGTGTTTCAGAGTATTCGAGTGGTGAAAATTGAGGATGTTGCGTGGTGTTGCTCTGTTTTGCCCCGTCATGTCCTATCCCTCCGCCCATTCACCTCCCGACACTAGCCCCACCCTACCCCACTCCATGCCCTCTGACGTCCTCACTCCGGGAACTTCCTCGTGTTGCAAAGAAATGTGTGTTTTTCCTACTACTGTTTTGTGCTCTCTCTCTCTCTCTCTCTCTCTCTCTCTCTCTCTCTCTCTCTCTCTCTCTCTCTCTCTCTCTCTCTCTCTCTCCTAGAAATATAGGTTAATTTCTTAGGGAATTTACCTGTACTTTTAAATTTGTATGATTATTGCATGATTTTTTTGTATTTGTATCACTATTCTCTATCATCATCATCGTATTTTTTTTATTTACCTCATATTTGCATTATTCACTTTTTTTCACTTTCATCATTGCTGTCATCATTATCATCATCATCATCATCATCATCATCATCACTGTTTCATTATTCTTCCTTTCATTCTTCGTCACTATCATCTTCTCTATTGTCCATTTACTCCTTTCTTACTCCTTCACTATGGTAATGATGATAGTGAAGGAGAAAAGAGAGGGATGAGACAATGAACTTATCCTATCCTATCCTAACCTAACATAACTTATTCTGACGTAACCTAACCTAACCTAACCTATCCTATCCTATCTTAATTAATCTAACCTAACCTAACCTAACCTATCCTATTCTAACTTATCTTATCCTATCCTATCGTAACCTCACCTCACCTAACCTATCCTATTCTATCCTATCCTATCCTATCCTAACCTAATCTCACCTCACCTATTATTACTGTCATCATCATCCATCGGTCCAGCGTTCTAACCCTCTTCTTGGTCCACAGACTGCCGGGACGTGCGGGCCGTGGGGACTTCGAAGCTCATACCGGTCCGCTACACTCACCTCGCGCCGCCTGTGGTCCGCCCAGACCTGCAGGGACGCGGCGGGCGGGGAGAGCGAGGCAGCGGAGACAGGGACCACCGGCAGGAGCTCACCACAGACTGAGAAGTGCGAGGGGTCACGAGGCAGTAGCGGGAGTGTGTCTCGGAACAACTCTCTTGATAACGTGCTCGGCGGCGGCCCTTGCTCCCACACACATGACCTGCCTGACCGCTATGCCTGCAGAGTAGACGCGAAAGTGAGCGACGCCAGTATTAGCCAGGGGAGCGGCGCCACAGAGGATGCCCTTCGGAATGAGATAACACATACCAAATCCACGTCTTCCGGGGATCTGAGCGGCCGCAATGGAAGAAAGTACGGCCAGGGTGACCTTTTGCCCAGCGGAGGATTAATAGACGATTTCAGGCCAGTTCCAGACACCAAACTGGAGTCCTCTAAGGAACCCAACCCCCGCCCCTTCTTTTTCCTGCCTTCCGAAGACGAGGACGACTGTTACCGCACCGACCAGGACCTCCAAAGCCACCCAGACCTGTATCCTTGCCCGAAGACTAACGGCCTGGGCGGTGCTGCTGCTGCTGGCCACACACCAAGCCCACACACCACCCAGACAACCCACACCACCCACACCACCTCAACCTCCAGCACGCAGAGTAACAAGCCGCCCACACCAGCCTCTCCGCGAAGTCCACACAAGACCTCCGTGATTGAGAGCGCGGATGAGATAAAGAGCCGTATTCGTTACTGCCTTCAGCGAGCCAGGAGCCGCAGCACGTCCCTCTCCGGCCTGGGCAGCTTCGAGGCGGGGCTCTACCGTCTGGAAACACTCCTGGACGACAAGAAGAAGGACGCGCCATCTGTTGACGATTTCCAGAGTCACCAGTACTCCAGCCTCCCGCCCAATATCCGCCATCGCCCCACGGAGAATGTGATGCCTAAATACAAGGAGGTGGGCACCATCACAGGTAGGAACACGAGGGAATTAGTTTGTTTGTCCTATATAAGAAGAGACATATGACCAGGGCAATAGTGACTAAACAAAGAGGTCCACTTAGATGACAAGAGGAAATTAATTTGTTTTTCCTATATAAGAGGGACATCTGACCAAAGGGAAATAGACTAAAGAAAGAGACCCTTCTTAGATAAGCAAGATGAAGGAAAGGAAATTTATTTATGTTTTCTATATAAGAAGGAACATCTAACCAAGAGTAATAGTGACTAAACAAAAAGGCCCCACTTATATGATAGTCCCCGAGCAGGCCCGCGTGAGAGTTAGCCAAAAGGAAGTGATAAAATGATATAGATAATACAATACACACCATTACAGGTAACCATAGATTAGATTAGGTCATTTTATTGGCCACAACTATTATTGATACGCATATTCGATAGTTATTCGTCTCAGAAGTGTCTTATACTGAACAGCTAGTATGGAAATAGTGTGATATCTTAGGAGAAAAGGGAGGAGGAGGAGGAGGAGGAAAAGGGGACACGCGAATGACAGATAAACAGTTGATGACCTCACCTGTATGTTTATAATTTTTCTTTATTTATTTATTGCTTATCATATTCTTTCCTCCATATATCTTCCGCCTTGTCTTCTTCCTTCCTTCCTTCCTTCCTTCCTTCCTTCCTTCCTTCCTTCTTTCTTTCTTTCTTTCTTTCTTTCTTTCTTTCTTCCTTTCTTTCTGCCTGTCTTTCTTCCTTCCTTCCTTCCTTCCTTCCTTCCTTCCTTCCTTCTTTCTTTCTGTCTGTCTTCCTTCCATCCTTCCATCCTTCCTTCCTTCCTTCTTTCGTTGCTTTGTCCTCATTTTACTCTCATGTCATTCATCTTCTCTCCTTCATTCACCTTCTTTATTAGTTCTTTATTTATTTCTTGCTTGTCTCTTTCTTCTCTGACTATTTATGACTTGGTTTTTATTCCTTGCCTAGTCTTGCATCAGTCCTCCTCCTCCTCCTCCTCCTCCTCCTCCTCCTCCTCCTCCTCCTCCTCTTCCTCCTCCTCCTCACTCCATTGCTTGCTATATGACAGTTCTGTTCTTAGTATTCTCTCTCTCTCTCTCTCTCTCTCTCTCTCTCTCTCTCTCTCTCTCTCTCTCTCTCTCTCTCTCTCTCTCTCTCTCTCTCTCTCTCTCTCTCTCTCTCACATTTCCTCTCCCATCCTTTTAACATTCCTTTCCCTCCACTTGCCCCTCTCTCTCTCTCTCTCTCTCTCTCTCTCTCTCTCTCTCTCTTTCTCAACGCTAATGAGTTTGAAGGAGGCGAGAAATTCGTAATGTTTTCTTTTCTCTTTTTCTCTTTATTTTTTGCGTTACATATTATTATCAAATGAGATGGGGGAGGAGGAGGAGGAGGAGGAGGAGGAGGAGGAGGAGGAGGAGGAGGAGGAGGAGGAGGAGGAGGAGAGAGGAGGAGAGGGGAGAGAGAGAGAGAGAGAGAGAGAGAGAGAGAGAGAGAGAGAGAGAGAGAGAGAGAGAGAGTAAAGAAGGGGAATAGAGAAATGAGTAACTAGAGTAGAGATAAGAAGAAGAAGAGGACAGATAAGGGGAGAGAGAGAGAGAGAGAGAGAGAGAGAGAGAGAGAGAGAGAGAGAGAGAGAAGAGGAGAATAACAAGTAGGAAGAAAAGAGAAGGAGGAATAACAAATGAAGACAAGCAGCGAATATGGCACCTCCCCTCTCTCTCTCTCTCTCTCTCTCTCTCTCTCTCTCTCTCTCTCTCTCTCATGACGCCACACTTGCCAAAAATACTTAACCCCACCACTAACACACCCCTCCTGTACTCTCACTCAAGCCACACTCTCACCCTAACCACACCCTCTCCACATCGTCTGTTCGGCGTATTATTAGCAAAGTTACCATCGCTTGGGGCAGACAGCGGGGTGTTAGCTTGGCAGGGGATCAGCGCGCGGAGAGGGGAACCCGCCGCCCGGTTGACGCATGCGCAGACAAGTTGTATTGCTATGAACGGTGCCAGTGTGGGTGGGGCCGTGAGGGGAGTGCGTGTGTCTGCTCGGGGCGGAAAGTGTGTATGTGTATGTGTGTAGAGGCTTTGTGTTAGAACATGGTGTAGTTTATTGGGTTTTTCATCGAGTTTTGTGGTTTTGAAGTGGTTTTTGTGTTGGTTATTCGTTGGTTTGTATTCCTGTGAGTGCAAAGGAGAGGTTGAGAAATGAAGTACGTGAGGGAATTCTTTATGAGTTTCGGTAAAAGCAAGTTTGTAGAAGATGAAGTGTCGTGTTTGTTTCTGTTTGTGGTTTTAAAAGGTTATATTCGGTGGCTTGGTGTTCATATGTGTGAAGGAAGAGACTGGGAATAATTGAAGTACATGAAGGAGTTAATAATGACGGAATGGTTTCAGTGATAGCAACTTTGAGATTAAATTTCACGAGTTTGTTTGTAGTAATGTTTTTTGTTTAGGTCATAATGTCACGACTTTTTCTTTCTCTTTTATACAGTAAGTGAAGGAAGAAATTGAGAACTGTAGATGTGTGGGAAATAACAGAAATAATGAGTGATGGAATAGTCTCAGTACTTCTCATCTCTCCACCACATTAACCACTTCAGTACTGACACATTTTTACCTTGAGATTTATGTACGATTAGACCATTTTATTGACATTAGGAAGGGTCTATGGAGGTCAGAAGATTAATGGCCACAGTCTTCACTATTTCAATCCCCTACATGAGTTTCTGGAGCTGTGTCAAATCGCCAAATAGTAACCAGAATGAATATGGAAACGCGTCATGGTACTGAGGGGATTAAGAAGTCTGGCGAGGTTGTCTAGTGATATTTTCCTATAGGAGTGTCAGTGGTCTTGTTTCTGTTGCTTAAGTGAAGAACTGGAGACTTTAAGAGGATTGAAAATTGAAGAGTGTTGAATCGTTCCGAAAACTCTTCTCTTCGTCTTAAAAAGTTTCAATTCGTAACTTAGCTTTTCACTGAGGATTGTTTTGGTGTTTGTGTTTCCTCCTGTTATTGAAATGGAAACTGTACTGGTGATTATAAGGTGACTGAGGATGGAAGAGTGTTAGAATCGTTTCGAAAAATCATCTCCGTGTTATAAAGTTCCATTCCGTGATTTGGCTTTTCATTGAGAACTATTTTGATGTCTGTCTGTGCTTCCTCCTATTACTGAAATGGAAACTGTGCTGGTGATTTTAACATGATTGAGAATTGAATAGTGTTGGAATCGTTTCGAAAAATCATCCCTTCCTCTTAAAAGGTTTTACTGTGCGATTTATCTTTTCACTGAGGACTGTTTGATGTTTGTGCTTCGTGTTATTGAAATGGAAGCTGTAGTGGTGGCTTTCAAACGGCTCATGAGTAAATAGTGTTGGAATCCTTTCGAATATTCACTACTTATCTAAAAAAAAAAAAAAAAAACGTTCCATTCCGCGACTGTTTTAGTGTTTGTGCTTCCCTCAATTGATAAAACGGTAACCAGTAACTCTTCCACTGCTGACAAACCTTAATTAATCTCTGTAACTTCCATTCTGTGCCAGGATCGGAAACGTTTCTTCAAGCTTAATCCCTTCAGTACCACGACGCGTTTCTATATTCATTCTGCTTACTATTTGATGATTTTATACAGCTTCAGAAACTCATGTGGAGGGATTGAAATAGTGAAGACTGTGGCCATTAATCTTCTGACCTCCATAGACCCTTCCTAATGTCAATGAAATGGTCTAATCGTGCACAAATCTTAAGGTAAAAATGTGTCCCAGTATTGAAGAAGTTAAGGACAAAATTACCTTCCCTTTTTCTCCCGCGTGGGGCCATACAAACAGTTTCTAGTGCTGGGAAGGTTGAGTAAGGGCGACCATAGCAGCTGAAATGTTGAAAGGCGTGGTTGTTGGTAGTGCGCTCTCGAGGCTGACCTTTGCTTCCTCAGGCCTTGAGAGTTTGAGTGGTGGCCTGCTTGAAATGACGCAACACCCAAACAGCAACCGCACCATGAACAACAACAGTGACTGCGTGTCTTTAAATGCCTCCTTCTGTGTTGTAGGATCTTGCTTGCCTTGTTGGTTAATGATGGTAGATTTTGAGATTATTATTATTTTTATCATTTTTTTTTTTTTATATAAGAGGCGAAAACTGGCATAGGGCAAAAAAAAACTTCCCTTCAGTATTGGGACTCATTTTTATCATGATATTTTTGTGTTTTGTGTGTCATTAGATCATTTTATTGACTTTAGGAAGGATCTGTGGAGGTCATAAGATTAAAGGTCACAGTCTTCACTATTTTAATACCTTCAGTACTGGGACGCATTTTTACCTTGAATTTGTGTGTGATGAAACCATTTAATTGACATTAGGAAAAGTCTTTGGAGGTTAGAAGATTAATGGTCACAGTCTTCACTATTTTAATCCACCACATAAGTTCCTGAAGCTCCATAAAACCACATAATAGTAAGCAGAGTGAATATGGAAACGTGTCATGGTACTGAATTGGCTAAACAAATAAGACTCACATAGATGCCAGTCCCCAAACAGGTCCGAGAGAGTTAAAAAGAATGGAATAAATGTCTTGAAACCTCCCTCTTCGTTGAGTTTCAGATTCGCCTTTTATTTCCTCTCGTAGCGCCGTAGATACTGTTAGGATGAAAACGAAGCAACAAGGAGCGTGGTGGTGTCAAACGGTCAACGCAGAGTCTTGCAGAATATAAGGCTTGATAACACGTCAGTAAAAACCACCACGTTTGTTGACACAGCGCCATGATGAACCCACGTTTTTTTGTGATGGCTCAAATCTTATCAGCAAGTTAGTCGAGTTTGATAGGGAAGTTTACACGTGTTTCTTTGCGATATACCCGTAAAAATTGACTATAACTCTGATATATAACAACACCACTAAAAGCAATGCATGGAATCTTTATAAGCGTCTAGAGTAAAGAAAGGAGATAAAAAAGAAAAAAAATAGTAGTTCTTTGATATGTTCTCTCTACCAATTATTTCTTTTTTTTATTAATCTACTGAAGGAGATTAAAAAGAGAAAAAAATATTAGTTCTTTCATGCGTTTCTCTTTACCAATGAAGTTGTTTTATGTGTTTCTTTTTTGTTAATCTACTGAGGGAAGAGAGAACCAAACAAACTTCATATACATAAATTTCCCAGCCCTTGGTCAGCCTGGCACAAACACTAAAGTCCAAACAAAAGACGATCAGAACACCAGTAATCCCTCTATTCAGAAACTCCTTCCTCTCTCACTACGGCAATTTTCTAAGGCCACAGAGACAACTATTCGGGTTTTCAAGACAATTTCTCCTTTTAATAAACTAGAAACCTTGCCAATCTATCACCAGAACCATAAAAATACTCTTAAAAACACAAGTAGAGAAAATTAGCCGGGTTTTCAAGACAGTTTTTCCTTTTAATAAACTAGAAACCTCGCCAATCTATCACCAGAACCATAAAGATACTCTTAAAAACACGAGTATCTCCATCTGGACCCTTTGGAAAGTAGTGACGGTGAGAGAGCAAAGCGTTAGCAAAGCGATTTAGAATACAGGCATGAGATTTGCCGCCTCCTTCCCCACACACCCCTGAGCCTCCTGATGAAGTGACTGTCCCACCTTTGTATCTTGGCACCGAGACCCTTTCCGGCACCTCGTAACATTCCACCGTCACGTTATTGACTCCTTTGCGGCTAATGGACACGTGACACCCCCTACCTCGTGGCAGTAACCGTACACCATTCAAGTGAGGAGGAAATGAGACAAGATTTGAAGTATTTTTTTCTTTTATTTATTTATTTATTTATTTATTTTACCTCTTGTTAGTGTTTTTCGAGATTATCAAATTTAAAGGAGGTTTTATTATTTTATCTTCCAATCGATTCATTCTAGATTGATGTAGTGAGGAAGGATGACGTTAGAGTTGTGTTTAACCTCTCCAGTACCATGGCACGTTTCCATACTCATTCTGCTTACTATTTCGTGATTTTATACAGTCAGAAGATTGATGGCCAGAGTCTTCACTATTTTAACCCCACACATAAGATTCCAAACCTGTATTAAATCACCAAATAGTAAGCAGAATGAATATGGAAACGCGTCATGGCACTGAAAGAGTTAACTGAACATAAACACGCTTCATTTCAGCAGTATTGTGTTAAGGTGAATTTTAAACGAATAGAAAGAGGAGGAGGAGAAGGAGTGACGAAACGCATGTGTTGTGAATGGAGTGAAAGGAAAACTGAGAACTTTTAAAGGGAGAGAAGGAAGAGAAAAGGAAGAGAAAGCCATAAGGAGGGATGGAGTAGAGGATGGAGGAAGAAACAGTGTATACAGGTAAACAAACAAACAGGTTAATTGATTACCTAATAGCACCTGTAGTTGTTTGTGTGTGTGTGTGTGTGTGTGTGTGTGTGTGTGTGTGTGTGTGTGTGTGTGTGTGTGTGTGTTTACCTGTTTCTTGGCTTGTTGAACTGGTTTGCTGCCTTGCTGAATGTGTGTGTGTGTGTGTGTGTGTGTGTGTGTGTGTGTGTGTGTGTGTGTGTGTGTGTTTGTTTGTTTGTTTGTGTTTGTGTGTTTAATCTTGTGTTTAGATTTGTTTTCCTATTGACTTTTATATCCTATCCCCATTTCCTTCTTCCTTACTCCTCCTCCTCCTCCTCCTCCTCCTCCTCCTCCTCCTCCTCCTCCTCCTCCTCCTCCTCCTCCTCCTCCTCCTCCTCCTCCTCCTTCCACAACAACCCAGTGGTAAGTTCCTGTATCTTGTTGTTCTTTTTTTTTTGTTTTGTTTACTTACACGTGCCAAGGTAATACTCTCTCTCTCTCTCTCTCTCTCTCTCTCTCTCTCTCTCTCTCTCTCTCTCTCTCTCTCTCTCTCTCTCTCTCTCTCTCAACGTGGCAAGATCTCTATTAGCACCATAGAATTTACATCACATGATTAAGACTGATGTAAGAGAGAGAGAGAGAGAGAGAGAGAGAGTTTGAAAATATGACCACTAATATTTCTTTTTTGTGTGTTTACGATTAATTTAGCCTTGTTTAGTCTTATACATTTATCTATTTATTTATTTATTTATTTTATTTATGTATTTCGTCTAACCTCACTAAACCATCAAATTCCCCTTCAATATAACGTAATCTGTTCCTTAGTGCTGAGTCAATAGGGAGCTTTCAGAGATTGGATAAGCATGGATTTGGATGGTTGGATAGCATTAGACACCTTTGTTCATACAGGGACCGCCACGTGTAGGTAGGTCTGGCAGTCTCTTTTTACCCTCCCCTCTTATCATTTGTTCTTCTGTTCTGTAACCCCCCAAAAAATTATAATAGATAAATAAATAAGCAGGTTAATGAATGGAAATGCTAAGGGTGATATTTGTTAAAGCATTTTTCATTCACGTTTTGTCATGTAGGAGAGGACTGGTCAAGGGCAAAAATGTAGTGAAAAAAGGCTCACTCAGTTACCAGTCTCCTTATAGAGCCGATAGGATTCACCAAAGGACAGAGAGAGAGAGAGAGAGAGAAATGTCGTGAAACCTCCTCCCTCTTGGAAATACAGACACAGGCAGGGACCTCCAGAGTTTATTTATTTATTTATTTTTTTTTTTTTTTTTTTTTATGTAAGAAGGAGAACTAACAAGGGGGAAAAAATGAATATCAGGAAAAAAAAAAAAAAAAAGGCCCACTTGAATTGTAGCCTGCAGAAGATAATCAAAATAATAAGTTGAAATTGATGGACAAATATCTGGACAAATGTTTACTTATTTTTACTTTATAGTCAAGAGGATAAGGGTAACCCAGTGCCCTATATATAAATTTTTTTGCATAAAGTCCCTTATCACATCTATCTATGTTACCAGGTCTTCGTTTATTTGTGTTGTTATCAAGTACGTGCTAGCTTTGTGAATTCCGATCCCTTGTTGTGGTATTGGAATCCATTGCTTTTTTTTTATAAGGGATTTGAATGCATTGGTAAGGTGTTGAGGTTTTTTTTCTAGTATAGTGGGGTTTGAATGCTTTGTTGTGGTATTGGAATTTATTTTTTTGTAGTTTTGTGAGTGTTAAGTGTATTGGTGAGTGAGTGTAGTGTTTCCTCCTCCTCCTCCTCCTCCTCCTCCTCCTCCTCCTCCTCCTCCTCCTCCTCCTCCTCCTCCTCCTCCTCCTCTCATGCCCTTCTTTTTTTTTTTTTCTCTTCCTTTCTCTTCTTTTATTTGTTTGTGTCCTTCTTGTCTATTATGTGTGTGTGTGTGTGTGTGAGAGAGAGAGAGAGAGAGAGAGAGAGAGAGAGAATTATAACTTGTTTTAACCATACCCTACCTTACTTCAGTTTTCCTTACCGTACCGTACCTTACCATACCTTACCATACCTTACCTTACCATACCGTACCGTACCTTACCATACCATACCGTACCTTACCATACCATACCTTTCATACCATACCGTACCTTACATACATACATACCGTACCATACCATACCGTACCTTACCTTACCTTACCTTACCATACCGTACCTTACCATACCATACCGTACCTTACAATACCTTACCATACCGTACCTTACAATACCTTACCATACCGTACCTTACCATACCGTACCTTACCTAATCTTACCTAACTCTTCCAGATGTGTGTACCGGAGACAATGTAGCAGAAGTAGAGCTCATCAGTTTGGTACAAGAACAAATTCCCTGTTATAAGCTACGCGCCGACACCCTTACTGAGTTTTCGGGTGAGTAAAGTGCTATTGTTGTTCTTGTTGTTATTTTTGTGTTAGTTGTGTTGTCCTTGCTCTCTCTCTCTCTCTCTCTCTCTCTCTCTCTCTCTCTCTCTCTCTCTCTCTCTCTCTCTCTCTCTCTCGTCCTCCTTGACCCTCGCTCTCATCCACCTTCACTCTTTTGTACTCTCTCTCTCTCTCTCTCTCTCTCTCTCTCTCTCTCTCTCTCTCTCTCTCTCTCTCTCTCTCTCTCTCTCTCTCTCTCATCCTATTCAATTTCATTTTTATTATTATTGTGTTAAATGTTCTTAATTTTGAAGGTTTAGGCAAGTTACTCATAAAACATTGCCATTTTCTGTCGAGGCAAATATTCAACGTTTTCTAATTTTTTTAAGCACGAACTTGTCTTATTTGTGGACTCTCTTTATTCGTAGTTGTGTTCTTGTATTTATTTTTTTTTTTTCTGTAGTCATGTCCTTCCTGCATTCTAGAAGTGTCTTAACTGCAAAAATAAATTGGTGGAGATACGAAGGTAATAGTAAATAGCTTAGAGATATTGTTATTTAAATCGCTTTGAATTTATTTTGTCAAGAGTGTTATGAAAGAGTTAAAGAAAGAAGCATTGTGAAGCGAACGAGGAAGAAAAATAAAAAGGATAGACAGACAAAAGGAGAAGGATACTCGAGAGAAGAAAGGCGGAGAGGAAGTGAAGGAGGAGGAGGAGGAGGAGGAGGAGGAGGAAGTGAAGGAGGAAGTGCAGGAGGAAGAAGAAAAGAAAAAAAAGAAGAGGATATAAAATAAAGGACGTGAACTAGGAATATACGATGAACAGGAAGAGCGAAAGAAAGGAACAAAGGAAATGAAAAATAAACGGAACAAAGGAAACAAATGAGACACGGAAGAGAAAGAAAAGGAAGAAGAAAAATCCAGCAAATATACAAGGAGAAAGGAAAGGAGCAAGTCAGACGGAAAGAAAACGGAAAAAAAGATGAATGTAGCGGAGCATTACTTTTAAAACCCTCGCCTTTGAAGCCTGTAATAAGCAAGCCCCCTTTCCCTTAGGCGCGGCCCCTCTTCAGCCGCGCCCTTCACTCTCCCTGCCCTGACAAGCTCCCTGGAGTGGCCTGGCTGAAGGGACGAAGGAAGAACGAACTGAAGTAGACATTTTAAGCCATATTACGTAAACCGTGTGACGCAGTGAAGGTTATGTTGGGTATTTGTTACGTATTTACAATCTGCTCGTCGCTTAGTCTACATTTTCCATTGCTGTGTGATAGAAAACGTGGGATATTTAATGGGTGACTTTGGTATTTGTTATATTTAATGGTTGTGTTGTAGTGAACTCACTCTCTCTCTCTCTCTCTCTCTCTCTCTCTCTCTCTCTCTCTCTCTCTCTCTGTCATCGCGGCGGCCTCAGGAGAAAGTGCCGGTGCCTTCACTAAACCCTTGGCACTTGTTGGGTTGACGTGTGCCAATAAAATCAATCACCAGGTGCCGTCACAGCCTCCCATGGCACGGCGGGGAGTGTGTGGTTGATCGACAGGAGGGAAGAGAAGGGCCTGTGAGCGGCAGTGTGGTGGTTCCTCCTCTGGTTCTTGTTCTGGTCACCGTCAGGAAGTGTTTGTCATTTTGAAGGGTTTTTGTTTTTCGTTTTCTCTCGTTTGTTTTTGTTTTGTTTTTAGTTTGTTGAGTGTTTTCTTGTTTTTGTTCTTTTTTTTTTCTTCTTTCTTCTTTCTTTCGTCTTTTTTTTTTTCTTCTTTTCTTTCTTGGATTTTTTTTTCTTTTTTTTCATTTTCTTCTTCTTCTTCTTCTTCTTCTTCTTCTTCTTCTTCTTCTTCTTCTTCTTCTTCTTCTTCTTCTTCTTCTTTCTTCCTTCTCTCTCGTTTCTCTCTCTCTCTCTCTCTCTCTCTCTCTCTCTCTCTCTCTCTCTCTCTCTCTCTCTCTCTCTCTCTCTCTCTCTCTCTCTCTCTCTCTCTCTCTCTCTCTCTAATTAGTTCCTTATTTACCAACACTCGACTAAAAATATTTCCATGTCGTTCACTCTTTCACTGTCTTTCTTTGTCGTTGCCCCGTGTCGGTGTCAGTAGTGCTCTGGTCTTTCTGTCTGCCCTCTCCTTTCTTTCCTCCCACTCTTCCCTACCTATGTTTCTTGCTACCTGCCTGTCCACCATCTTTTTCTTTGCATTTTTTATTTGTTACGCTGTATTAAAATTATCCACAGTCTATTTTTATTTATTTATTTATTTATTTTTTTTTTTTTTCCTGGCTACATTATTCCTCATTGCTGTTCGCTTGTATTTCTATTCCTGCATTCCTTTCTCTCATCTCGTAATACATCCATTGAAATGTTTGTTCTCATATGCACACTAGTATATTTTTTTTCATTTTAATTAAGTAGTTATCTTGTCATTCTAATTTAGACGTTTTTTATGCACATTGTAGGGAACAATAATTAAGTCATGTTGTGTTGGCTTCTCGTTAATTTCGCCTCTTCACTTCATGTTATTTATGTTAACAGTAAACCATTATTGTGACGTTTTCCATCATGTTAAGGCGTACGTGCAGGGCTTCTTCGATAGTGCTGTCCACCATCTCTTCGTTGCACTATGGATTTGTCATACTTTTAAAATGCTGCACAATTTTTTTTTTTTCCTCACTACAATATTCCTCATTCCTGTTCACTTGTATTTCTATTCCTCTACACTTGCATCTATATTCCTCTCATTTACTTGTGACCACTTCAGTATTGGAACACATCTTTACCTTGAGATTTGTGTACGATTAGACCATTTTATTGACATTAGGAAAGGTCTATGGAGGTCAGAAGATTAACCCCTTCAGTACGATTAGACCATTTTATTGACATTAGGAAAGGTCTATGGAGGTCAGAAGATTAACCCCTTCAGTACAGGAACACATTTTACCAGTACGATTAGACCATTTTATTGACATTAGGAAAGGTCTATGGAGGTCAAAAGATTAACCCCTTCAGTACGATTAGACCATTTTATTGACAGAGGTCTATGGAGGTCAAAAGATTAACCCCTTCAGTACGATTAGACCATTTTATTGACATTAGGAAGGGTCTATGGAGGTCAGAAGATTAATGACCAAAGTCTTCACTATTTTAATCCCCCACATAAATTTCTGAAGCTTTATAGTCACGAAATAGTAAGCAGAATGAATGTGGAAAACGCGTCATGGCACTCAAGGGATTAATTTGCCACTCCTTGCTGGGAACACTAGTTTTCTTAGCCAATCCTCCTGCCACCACTTCTCTTTACCTATCTTCTCCTTGTGTCTGTACCACTTCAACCTACTCTTCCTTTCCATGCCATTCCATTCTCAGTTTCCATTTTCTTGTATTCTAGTTTTGATTTCCTTGACTTTCATATCTGGCCACTCATTTCCCTTTTTTTTTCTTTTTTTTCTTTCGTTTCTCATCATTCCACCTCTTTATTCCAATTTAACTTGTCCCTACACACTTTATACGTTTGTCTGGCCCATCTCTCATCACTTATAAATTCTGTTTTCTAAGGTGAATATAGTTTCCCTTTTCCTATTCTTCCCTCAAATGACCTCTAACTTATATCCTCGTGTATGGCTTCCGCTGCAGCACACCCCGGGTTACCTAAACACCATCTTCCTATTAATCTCTTCAGTACCAGGACGTTTTTTTCATATTCATTCTGGTTATTATTTAGCGATTGTATACAGCTTCAGAAACTTGCGTGGGTTTAAAATAGTGAAGACTGTGCATGGCCATTCATCTTCTGACCTCCATAGACCTTTCCTAATGTCAATCAAATCGTCTAATGATACCCAAACTTGTAGTAAATACGTGTCCCAGTACAGAAGACGTTAAGTTGTGAATGACTAAGTTTTGTTCATGTCTTCCACACTGTAGTTGGGTATTTCTGATGATTTAACTCCTTCAGTACCAGGACACTTTTTTACCACGAGTTTTGGATGTGCTGAAACGATTTTACTTACATTACGAAAGGTCTATGGAGGTCACAAGATTACTGGCCTGAGTCTTCACTATTCTAATCCCACACATGAGTTTCTGAAGCTGTATAAAGTTGGCAAATAGTTAACTGAATGAATATGAAAACGCGTCATAGTACTGAAGGGGTTAAGTTTTGAATGACAAGTTTTATCATGTCATCCATTCTATAGTTGGTTATTTCTGGTCCATATTAACCCCTTCAGTACTAGGACACTTTTTTACCTCGAGTTTGGGTGTGATTAGACAATTTTACCTACATTAGGAAAGGTCTATAGAGGTCACAAGATTACTGGCCTGAGTCTTCACTATTCTAATCCCCACACATGAGTTTCTGAAGCTGTATAAAGTTGGCAAATAGTTAACGGAATGAATATGAAAACGCGTCATAGTACTGAAGGGGTTAAGTTTTGAATGACAAGTTTTATCATGTCATCCATTCTATAGTTAGTTATTTCTGGTCCTTAAATACTGGGACACTTTTTTACCACGAGTTTGGGTGTGATTAGACAATTTTACTTACATTACGAAAGATTTATGGAGGTCACAAGATTACTGGCCAGAGTCTTCACTATTCTAATCCCACACATGAGTTTCTGAAGCTGTATAAAGTTGCCAAATAGTTAACGGAATGAATATGAAAACGCGTCATAGTACTGAAGGGGGTTAATAATGTGACACTGCCTTGCTTTTCCCTGTTAATTTCTCTGCTTCCTTCATTCATTGTCATTCCCGTCATGAAGTTCAATGTTTACTCAGCTGGTGAGAGAAAACGTGATTTATTTAAACAACTTAGGCGTATGAGTGGTGCTCCATCTCTCTCTCTCTCTCTCTCTCTCTCTCTCTCTCTCTCTCTCTCTCTCTCTCTCTCTCTCTCTCTCTCTCTCTCTCATTTATTTATTCATCCATCTATTTATTATACACAATGATGGAAAAAATCGAAAAAAATAAATAAAACAGATAAAACAAATAGACAAAACAAAACAACACACCGAAAAAAAAACACCCTATTAAAGAAAACGAGAGTAACATCAATGACCAAAGAAAACGGAGAAAGAAAAGAAAGAAAATGGGAGAGGGGCGGCTCTGTCTAGATGATAGGGGAAGTGAAAGGATGAAAGGGGACAGGAGAAGGCGGGGAGGGGCGTGGGTGTGGGGGCGGGACGTGGTGTCAGGGGGGCCATTAGTGCCATGTGTGCCAATATTTTGTCATGTTTACGTGCGTGCGTGCGCGTGCTTGCTTTCAAGGTCATGGGGAAGGTCATGGACGGACGCCATAATGTGGTGAGAGAGAGAGAGAGAGAGAGAAAGCAGAAATAGATGAAAGGAGGAAGATGAAAATAAGCAAAACTAAAAGTAAGATACAGCAATGAGAGAGAGAGAGAGAGAGAGAGAGAGAGAGAGAGAGAGAGAGAGAGAGAGAGAGAGAGAGAGAGAGAGAGAGAGAGAGAGAGAGAGCAGAAATAGATGAAAGGAGGAAGATGAAAATAGAGAGAGAGAGAGAGAGAGAGAGAGAGAGAGAGAGAGAGAAACCAAAAATAAATAATCTCCAGACAACAAAACATTCCTTGGACCCAAATTAACAAACAAAACACGGAAAGAGAGAGAGAGAGAGAGAGAGAGAGAGAGAGAGAGAGAGAGAGAGAGAGAAATTAACAAAACTATAGACAGAAAGTGAACAAAAAAAAGAATAAGAATAAGAAATGAGAAAGAAGAGGAGAAAAAAGAAAAGAGGATAAAATGAAATGAAAGAGGAGGAAGAGAAGAAGAAGAAAAAGGTGAGAAGAAGAAGAAGAAGAAGAAGAAGAAGAAGAAGAAGAAGAAGAAGAAAACCGTAAAAAAAAACAGAAAGAGAAAAGAGAAGAAAGAAAAGAAAAAGGAGAGGAAGAAAAAAAAAGATTAAAAAAAAAAAATCATAAAACTAAGGAAATAAAGAAATAAAAAAATAAAGAATGAAAAGAATGAAAAAAAATAGCAAAATGAAAACAAAAATTGAAAAACGAAGCCAAAATAAAGAATAAAGACAAACTCACCTTAACAAACTCACCTTAACAAACACACCTTAACAAACACACCTTAACAAACTCACCTTAACAAACACACTTAACAAACACAAACACACCTTACACTTAACAAACACACCTTAACAAACACACCTTAACAAACACACCTTAACAAACACACCTTAACAAACTCACCTTAACAAACACACCTTAACAAACACACCTTAACAAACACCTTAACAAAACACTTAACAAACCTTAACAAACACACCTTAACAAACACACCTTAACAAACACACCTTAACAAACAACAAAACAAACACACCTTAACAAACACACCTTAACAAACTCACCTTAACAAACACACCTTAACAAACACACCTTAACAAACACACCTTAACAAACACACCTTAACAAACACACCTTAACAAACTCAC
>NC_059279.1:2730000-2732500 GCF_017591435.1 Portunus trituberculatus | reverse complement strand
CTTCTTCTTCTTCTTCTTCTTCTTCTTCTTCTTCTTCTTCTTCTTCTTCTTTAAGGATACATAAACAAAGAGAGGGGAAGAGAGGGAGACGTGCCTATGTAATCTCTCTCTCTCTCTCTCTCTCTCTCTCTCTCTCTCTCTGACGAAGGCGTGACGAAGGATAGACGAAAATAGTGTCAGTAGAAATAGGTTTTGCTCTCTCTCTCTCTCTCTCTCTCTCTCTCTCTCTCTCTCTCTCTCTCTCTCTCTCTCTCTCTCTCTCTCTCGTGACCTGTGACCTTATTGGATTGACCTTAGTGAGCTCTGACCTCTCTCTCTCTCTCTCTCTCTCTCTCTCTCTCTCTCTCTCTCTCTCTCTCTCTCTCTCTCTCTCTCTCTCTCTCTCTCTCTCTCTCTCAATCCTCTTATCCCGTCTATAGACATAACGACTTATTTATAGACGCCTGTATCTCTCTTCATGCTATATATAGACTATTCAATTCCTATAGTACTCTTATATATAGACGCTTGAATCCCATTTCCAGCTAATTATAGACGCTTGAATCCCATTTGCTGGAAATTATACACTACTGGATCCCATGTCAAAGCTCCAATAGACGTCTGAACCCATTGTGGAGACGTTAGAGACGATTTGATTCCTTGTCGCGCTGTGTATAAACGACTGAATCTCATGACAGTGTTTGGGTGCGCTGGAATCGGTTTTCTTTTGTCCTTTATAGTTTTCTTTCGTTTTCTATTCTTTTAAACGCCTTCGAGTGGAAAAAATATTTAATTTAGGAAGGTTTAATGAAAGAAGTCATGTGTTTTTCTTCTTTTTTTCTTTTCTTTTTTTTGTTTTAGGCCTAGGAAAATATTTGATCTTATCTTACATTTTTTTCTCACATTTGTTAATTTGAATTTTTATTTTTATTTATATTATGTAGGATTAGAATGTTTGCGTGAGTTTTTGTTCTAATTTTGGAGAAAAAAAGACGAAAATTGAAAGAAAAAGATGGATTAGTGATAGAAATAGCGTTGTTGGCATTATTATTATTATTATTATTATTATTATTATTATTATTATTATTATTATTATTATTATCCGCGTTCTTCCTTTCTTTCTCCTTCTCTTATTTTTTTTTCTTTTTTATTCTACACACGACTTCGTACTTCCCTTCCTCTCACTACTGTCCTTCTCGTCCTTCCTTTCTTTCTCCTTTTCTCCTTTTTCTTTCTCTTTATACTACTCATTTACTTCTCCTCCTATTCTGTTTTCCTTTCTATTCCTTTTCTTTCACTGTATAAATCGAAAACCCAAACAAGGACTCACTCAAAAGCATAAAAATATTACGAACTTTAAAGTAAATGGGAAAAAGAAACAAAAAATCGAAGAGTCTTATTAAAACACACACAAAAAAAAAAATTGATCTCGGTGCTTCCTCCCGCCACTCAAATTCTCTCTCTCTCTCTCTCTCTCTCTCTCTCTCTCTCTCTCTCTCTCTCTCTCTCTCTCTCTCTCTCTCTCTCCGATATCGAAAAGAGAGTTTATATAAGAATGAAAAAAAGGAATTAAAAAAAATTAACTTTATAAAAAACGGTGAGAGAGAGAGAGAGAGAGAGAGAGAGAGAGAGAGAGAGAGAGAGAGAGAGCGCAATAACAACAAGGCATAAACAAACCACCAACCATTCTTGCCAGTCTTCATCTTGTCACCTCGTCATTCACTTCCTCCCGTCTTCAGGTAACCAACTTAGCAGGTGAACATATCTAAAGGTACCTGGCCATGGCTTACCTGTGGCAGTGGTGTCCCTTTTACCTGTCTGGGTACCTTAGCTCACCTGTGCCAGCGGTCTTACAGAAGCTTGGCCATGTAACGTGTGCCAAATGACTTGTGTGTACCTGTAACGTTTGTGTACCTGTGTGTTGTGACGTGCAAGACAGGTGAGCGCTTCCATACCTTCGTGAGGCTGTGATTCTGCCGCTCAAGATCACTCCAGTACGCTTTCACACACGCGATAAGGTGTGTGTGGTGTGTGGGTGGTGTTCCTCAAGGCCTTCTGCTTCACCTATTGCTGTGTCTTCGGATTTTACCTACCTGGAGTGCTGGAAGGTGTGTTTCTGTGTGAACTGGAACTCTTCGTGTGTTTTTGGACTTCAAGTTGACTGGAAATTAAAATACTGGATCTCGTGTGAAGTATTTGGTGTTATGTGCTGCAGCTTGAGCGAAAGACACTGGGACTGTTAAAATACGCGTGGTTTCTTATTTGCTGGAACGAAAGATACTGGAATTGTTTACATATACCTGGACTGTTTCGCATTGTTATATCTTAGTTCTTTGGTTCAACTAAAGAAAATTATTGGAACCTTTAAGAAACATTTGTATTATTATCTTGACAACTGGAACTAAGAATACTGGAACTTTTTGAATACTTTCTAATTCGATACTTCTGAACTGCAACTAGAAATATTGGAACCATTAAGAAACATTTGGATTATCATTATGGACATCTGGAACTAAGAATA
>NC_059279.1:2717500-2720000 GCF_017591435.1 Portunus trituberculatus | reverse complement strand
GAGTGTTAGGAAGGGTAATGCAGTAGAGGGAACGATTGGGAAGAGTGTTAGGAAGGGTAATGCAGTAGAGGGAACGGTTAATAAAATGTGAAGGTTTATACAGTGGCAGGAAGGCTTGATAGTAGTGTCGGGAGGTTTAAAAAAAGGTTTAAAACGTTATGTATATAGCGAAGCATATATAGCGTCCCTACTTCGCGGATTTTTCACCTTTCGCGGATGGGTTATAGATCGCATCCTCGCAATAAACGAGGGAACACTGTGAATTAATAACTGGTGAGATTTTTAAGCATGTTTTTATGACTCTAATGATGAATGAAACAGAACACGAAAAACACATAAAAAAAAAAAACTTTGCTGTCCCTCTCAGTGCCCCTTGTAAACAGTGTCTAGATATATAACTCTAGAGAACATGTGTGTGTTTTAATGATTTCTAATGAACGCATAAGAAATTTTGGACTTTTAATACGAAAATAAAGAGAAAAAACATCTTTATTACCCATCTCTCAGTGCCCCTTGAAAACAGCAGTGGCGGGGAAAAAAAGCCTCAAAGAACCTCATTTTAATTCCCTCAACGTAATTCCTCTCACTCATCTACTAATGGAAAGCTTCAATAGTCATATCTGAGCCCCGGCCTTCCTCACACCACACGCCTCTCTCTCTCTCTCTCTCTCTCTCTCTCTCTCTCTCTCTCTCTCTCTCTCTCTCTCTCTTCAATATTATGGTTCACTTCTCTTGTTTATTTTTCTTTCTTCCTGTCTTTCCAATTCTGATCTCTCTCTCTCTCTCTCTCTCTCTCTCTCTCTCTCTCTCTCTCTCTCTCTCTCTCTCTCTCTCTCTCTCTCTCTCTCACTCAGCGGGACGTGTATGTCAAAGTTTTAGTGACAAACAAGGATGATGTTTTAGAGAGAGAGAGAGAGAGAGAAGAATAATATATTTTTCCTCTAGTTTTTATGGATGGAGTGGAAGTCGAGAGAGAGAGAGAGAGAGAGAGAGAGAGAGAGAGAGAGAGAGAGAGTAATAACTATAATTTTGTAAAGCAACCCCACGTGTCTGGCGAGAGAGAGAGAGAGAGAGAGAGAGAGAGAGAGAGAGAGAGCATGCAAATCTACTGCTGGCCTTGAAATTAATAATGAAATGACAATGGTGGGAAATTAGACAAACCAGTAATTTCTTTTCCTTTTTTCTTTCTTTTTTTCTTTTCCTTTCATTTCCTTTCACTGGTTTAAGTAAATTCTTTTCCTTTTTTCTTTCTTTTTTTCTTTTCCTTTCATTTCCTTTCACTGGTCTAAGTTTCCCGTTTTCTTTCGTTTCGTTTTCGTTTTCTTTTTTTAGTAGTTCATCAAAGCTCTTCATTATCATTTTACTAATAACTTTCCAATGACGTCAGAACGAAAGTTATAATTAGCTTTAATCTCTCTCTCTCTCTCTCTCTCTCTCTCTCTCTCTCTCTCTCTCTCTCTCTCTCTCTCTCTCTCTCTCTCTCTCTCTTTCGTTGGTTTTGTATTTTTTTTTTTTTGTCCGTGAAAATTTTCTCGTATTTTTTTATGTAAATTTTCCTTATTTTTTTCATTTGAGTTGTTTTCTCTTCTTTTTTTTATATAGACGCCCTTTATTCCTCCTCCTCCTCCTCCTCCTCCTCCTCCTCCTCCTCCTCCTCCTCCTCTTCCTCCTCCTCCTCCTCTTCTTCTTTTTCTTCTTTTAATTCCTTTTCAAAATAAATCTCTTTATTCTCAAAATACACATCTCAACACACACACACACACACACACACACACACACACACACGGACGTAAGAAACAAAGAACCGTGTACAATAATTTTCCTTCTTGTAGCAATAATTAAGTCCTCCTCCTCCTCCTCCTCCTCCTCCTCCTCCTCCTCCTCCTCCTCCTCCTCCTCCTCCTCCTCCTGTTGTGTATGTGTATGGGTGAAGGGAGGATGTAAAGCAAGAGGAGGATAAGTTTTCTGACACACCCTGTACTTTTATTTTGCGAGTTAAGGAGCATGCGGAAGTGTGTGTGTGTGTGTGTGTGTGTGTGTGTGTGTGTGTGTGTGTGTGTGTGTGTGTGACCTTGGAGGAGACTAGTCGTGGTGGTAGTGGTGTTGTGTAGTAGTGGTGAGGAGATTTTGTGTTCGCTCTCTCTCTCTCTCTCTCTCTCTCTCTGGCATTGACACGTTTGCATCTCTCCGGTTTACCACATTTGAAGATCTCGAGCCTCAGACGGAGAGAGAGAGAGAGAGAGAGAGAGAGAGAGAGAGAGAGATTTCATTCAACACCTTTCTTCACGGACAATATATTAATTAGAGAAAGAAAAAAATAAAAAGAAACGAAGCAATTTTGGCAACGGTCTTTCACAACTTTAGAGAGAGAGAGAGAGAGAGAGAGAGAGAGAGGCGGTTAGAGCACTACATTCTCTTAGCATTAGTCACCATTTCAACCAATCAGCTCGTTGGCACTGGTTACGTCACTGCCACGCTCTCTCTCTCTCTCTCTCTCTCT
>NC_059279.1:2690000-2695000 GCF_017591435.1 Portunus trituberculatus | reverse complement strand
TCATAACAGCCTTTTAATAGCTGCAAAACACAACAATACTTCCATAACAGCCTTTTAACAGCTACGAAACACAGCGCTACATTCATAACAGCCTATTAACAGCTACAAAACACAGCGCTACTTCACCCGCCATGAAATTACAGGGAGCCAGAATCAAACTTTTGGACTTTTAAACCCACCTTCTACCCCCACCCCCCCCAAAAAAAAAGGAAAAAAAAAAAAGCAAATATACCCTAGAACCAACTCCCTTCCTCATTCCCATTAACTAAAGTGCATAAAACAGACCATTTAAACAGATCACCATTAATTACCTACCTTTCGCACATCTCACCATTGCCTCACCTGTGTTTAATTAACCCTTTCAATACTGGGACTCATTATTTTACCGAGATTTGTGTACGGTTAGACCATTTTTATTGATATTAGGAAGGGTCTATGGAGGTCAGAAGATTAATTAATGGCCACAGTCTTTATTTTAATCCTCACGTGAGTCTCCGAAGCTGTATGAAATCACTAAAATAATAACCAGAATCAATATAGAAACGTGTCTTGGTGCTTGAGAGGTTACAGGAAAGCATAAATACTTGTTGCCTTCCAGAGTTAAGGTTTAGTCTGGTTATGTCATCGCTAATAGGTTGTGATGTAAGAGTATTTAGGGATGGGTGACCGTAGGATGACTGTGTGTGTGTGTGTGTGTGTGTATTTGAGGGTGGGGGGAGAAAAAAGATTGCTAGTCGTGTATGGCTGCAGTGGCTAATGTACTTATCGCAGGAGGAAGAGGAGGAGGAGGAGGAAGTGGAAGTGGAAGAGGAGGTGGAGGAGGAGGAGGAGGAGGAAGAGGAAGAAAGTGGGCTGTTTCTAACTTAGGTACTGGATTAGTCTTAAGAACCTGTAACTGCGTAGAGAGAGAGAGAGAGAGAGAGAGAGAGAGAGAGAGAGAGAGAGAGAGAGAGAGAGAGAGCAGAGAGAGAGAGAGACAAATAGACAGAGAAACAGACAGACAGACAGATAGACAGACAGGTGGAAGGACAGACTCAAGTTAATGAAATGAATAAATGCAGGAGAAACAGATGCAGGAAAGAGGAAAGCTAAGTAAAAAGAAGATAGATGTAAAGAAGAGGAAGGGAGGGAAGGGACGTAAATAGACTAAAAGTAAAGAGAAGAAGAAAATGAAGAAAAAAAAGACAAAGAGGGAGAGAAACAAAATAAAGAGAAAAAAACACAAATAAAGATGATAAGGAAAAACACAAACCAACAAAACGGATAAAAACAAAAGAAATAAAGAAAGAGAAGCAACAGAAAGTACAGGATAAGAAAGAAGGGGATAAAAACAGAGGTAGGAAAGATAAGGAAGAAAAAGGGGAAAGGGAAAGATAAGGAGACGAAATGAGGTTAGCGGCAACAAGGGGAACAGAGGGGAGGGCGATAAGAGAGCAGATAACACCCCGCAGTCGGTTTTCCTGTCGGGGTGAATCGGTCTACTTATCACGCCGCCCATTAGGTCATGTTAGGCTTGGGTGGGGCCGAGGTGACGTCAGGGCGCGGCGGGAGGGCGTGGGGCTTCCTCCCGCCACGCCTTCGCCTGCTGTGTGGAGTGTGGAGGTGGCGTGGCGTGGCGTGTGATAGTTACATATCCACACCTCCGCGAATTCCACCCAGGCCGGCCACGGAAAATTGATCTTTCTAAGAGTTGCGTCATCCATCCAGCGCCCGCCGCCACCTGTGTGTTGTCTGGCGCCTCGGTGACGTGTGTGTGTTTGTGTGTGTGTGTGTGTGTGACGTCAACAGGTGCAGGCCCAGTCTTGGGTGTTAGTGTCGCGTCACAGGGAGGGCAGCATTGGGTGCGTACTGTTGTGTTGTGGTGGTGTCGTCTGGGTGGTGTTGTATTGTTGCCGGGAGGGTTGTATTAGTGGTGTTGGTGTTGGTGTGCCGCGCCGTTGAATGCCGTGTTCCCGCAGGCTGCTCACTGTCCTCAACATTCACTCTGTCACAAGGAAGCCATTGGTGATTTCAAGGACAGACAGACACACGTGTCTTGTTGATGGGCGTGATGCGCTGCCTGGCGGCGTGAGGGTGTGTGGTGGGCGGGGCGGGGCATGGCGCCCACCGACCCTGGACACGTGCCGGGGACAGGCGTGGGGGGCGCCCTCGGAGGCACTGAGGGCCACCACGACGGTGGGTAGGAACACCTGCCTCCCTTCCGCCCCTGCTACTGCCCCTCCTCCTCTCGCTGTCTGTTCTCCCCGTGTGGAGGGCGGTGCTGCCCCTGCACGTACTGGTTCCGCACACCCTCGTGCCTCGCTCCGCCCACACACGCACACGCAAGGCGTCCCTCACACACTCGTTGCCAAAGCTTCTAAAAACAATCACTACGACCTCTGCTTCCTGCCGGCGAGCAGAGTGCCGCCCCTCCCCCCTGACCGGTAGCCCCGCCCCACCCCGCCACTCCCGCACCCTGAGACGTGGCTAACTTCGGGCTTCGCGGGCTGCCGGGGTGGCCGCTGCCCCCGCCTCCCTTGATCGAGGGCGTAGACCGGCGCACCCACCGTCAGGCCAAGAACTGGAATGTCAAACACCAGCAGAGCCTCGAGGGGCAGCGGGAGCGCTTCCTGAGCCCGCAGCGGCAGGAGGTCTACAGCGCCGAGCTGACCACGGTGCTGAGGACCAGCCCGCTCAGGAAGTGGAGCCAGGACACCGCCCGCCGCCAGGCTGACCAAGGGACTGAGCCTTACTTGCCGAGCCCCGAGGGGCCGGACAGCCTCGAGGAGGACTTGAGTGTTGGCGGTGAGGGCAGCGAGGCGGCGGGCGGGGATCAGCTGTGTGACAACCTCTCGCTGAGCCCCGAGCCTGGCCACGCCTCGGGCACTGACCTCAACGACAACACACGAGAAGGTCACGCTGGGGAGCCCCACCCATGCACGTCCCTACCGCTGCCCCAGCACCGGCCATGCCCGACCCCTGCGGAGACCCATCCCCGCCTGTCGCCGCTCCAGGAGGACCCCAACTCAGTAGATGACAACGAAGACTCGCTGTCCAGCGCGTCTCACCAGAACCACGCCAAGAGGAAGCCGTCCGCGCAGGCCATCACTCTCTGCAGGGTCGGAGAGGAGGAGGTGCTGGAGGTGGAGGTGCAGGAAGAGGAGGAGGAGAAGGAGGAGGAGGTGACGAGACTGGATGACTATGAGGAGCTGGACTATGACGAGGACGCCACGAGTGAATGCATCACGGCGGGCAAGAGTGACTCCTACTTCGAGGACGACGTGTTCCTGCCCATCGAGTGCATCGTGGTGGACGACGTGGACGTGGAGGGTGAGTCGTTCCCCACTCGTCCCCTCGTCCCCTTGTCCTCACCACCATCATCATCCATCTCCATCACCATACACTCACAACCACACCCTCCTCTACACTGACACACTGGTATCTACTCTGCATCACCATCACCATCACCATCATCACCACCATCATCACTGCTGTCATCATCACTATCACCATCGTCATCACCACCATCACCATTCTTCCTCCTGTCTGGTTTTTCTTCTATTTCATCTAATTTTCCTTCTTTTTTCCGTCTTTTCCGTCTTCCTTTTCCTTGTTTCTCTTATTCCTCTTCATTTCCCCTTCTTTATTCCTCTTTTCTTGTGTTTCCCCTCTTCCCTTCTCCTCCCCTCTTCCTCCTCCTTCCGTCTCCTTCCCCTCATCTTCCCCTATTTTAACCCACAAAGTCTCCAGTACCCATTTCTCCTACACGACTCTCCTCTTTTTCCCCTCCTCTCCCCTCTCCTCTTCCTCCTCCCTCCTCTCCCCTCTCTTCTTCCTCCCCTCCTCTCCCCTTTCCTCTTCCTCCCATCCCCTCTTCTTGTACCTCAGCGTTACCAATCTTCTCTAAACCTCTTGTTCCTTAATGCAATGTTGGGAGAGGAGGAGGAGGAAGAGGAGAAGGATGAGGAGGAGAAGGAGGAAGAGGAGGAGGAGGAGGATCTAAGTTAAAGGGGTATGTTCCAGGTTGAGTCCTTTCCCCTCTCTCTCTCTCTCTCTCTCTCTCTCTCTCTCTCTCTCTCTCTCTCTCTCTCTCTCTCTCTCTCTCTCTCTCTCTCTCTCTCTCTCTCTCTCTCTCAAGTATTTAATCGGTAGGAACTTCAGAGAGAGAGAGAGAGAGAGAGAGAGAGAGAGAGAGAGAGAGAGAGGATTGACCCACTAACTCTACGAATTAAAGAAAAAGAAAGAAAAATGTGAAAAAGAGAAATTCCGAGGTTGTTATTTCTTGTTTACATTCTTTTGGTTATTCGAGAGGAGGAGGAGGAGGAGGAGGAGGAGGAGGAGGAGGAGGAGGAGGGTATTATAAGAAGACAAAGAAGGAAGACGATGAAACTGAAAGGAAGAAAGAAACTTGGAGAGAAAGAAAGAAGAGGAGGAGGAAGAGGAAGAAGAAGAGGAAGAGCAGGAGGAGGAGGAGGAAGAAGTAAAATGTTCGTTGCGGAAAAGTTGGCAAAAGGACTCCAAATTCTCTCTCTCTCTCTCTCTCTCTCTCTCTCTCTCTCTCTCTCTCTCTCTCTCTCTCTCTCTCTCTCTCTCTCTCTATTCTATTTTTATTTCCTTCCTTTTCTGTTTTTTTTGTCTTTTATATGTCTTCCTCCTCCTCCTCCTCCTCCTCCTCCTCCTCCTCCTCCTCTTCGACTTTCAATTTCCTCCTATCTCCTCGTTTTCTCCTTCTCTCCTATGCATTATTCACTCTTATTTCTTCCTCCTCTCCTTCCTTCATTTACGATTCCGTTTTATTCCCTTCTACTTCATCATTTACTCCTCCTCCTCCTCCTCCTCCTCATCCTCCTCCTCCTCCTCCTCCTCCTCCTCCTCCTCCTCCTCCTCCTCCTCCTCCTCCTCATCCTCCTCCTATTCATCCTCCTCATCTTCCTCTTCCTCTTCTCGTCTTCCTCCTCATCCATAAATGTTAAGGTCACGTCTGTACCGCAGGAGAGAGAGAGAGAGAGAGAGAGAGAGAG
>NC_059279.1:2677500-2685000 GCF_017591435.1 Portunus trituberculatus | reverse complement strand
AAGTGTTATAAAAAAAAAAGTGTATGTCTAAATTTAAACACCATTGCAAACTCCATATTTTTGTTTCTTTTTTCTGATTTCTCCAATGCAAACTTTATATTTATTTTTTTCTTCTGATTTCTATTGATTTTCGTGTTGAAGTGTTCAGGTTTAAATCGCGTCGTACTTTTCCTTTCGTTTTTTCTTTTTCTTTTTTTTTTTTTTTTCGTGTGTGCAAATCAGGTTTCGTTTCATCATCTTGTTAATCGGGTTTTCGTAATGTGTGTGTGTGTGTGTGTGTGTGTGTGTGTGTGTGTGTGTGTGTGTGCGTGTATTTTGCAAGGACAGCCGGCATTGTTTTCAAGGTTGACGGATGTTGAGTACAGAGAGAGAGAGAGAGAGAGAGAGAGAGAGAGAGAGAGAGAGAGAAAGAGATAACATTACACGATGAAACCAGAACGGAAGCCAAAAAAGAAAAAAGAAAAGATAAAGATAACAATAGAAGAATGAAAGAAAAAATAGACTTCACTGAACTAAAGGAAGGAAGAATGGACGGAAGTAGAAGGAAGAAGGAAGAAGAAAAGATAATACTAGAAAAAAATAGATAAGAATGGAATGCTGAAGGAAATTATATAAGAGAGAGAGAGAGAGGGGGGGGGGGAGGGGGATGATTATCGGATGGTATGAGGAAGGAAGGAAGGAAGGAAGGAAGGATGGATGGAGGGAAGGAGGGATGTAATGTCAAGGTTGGATGGTTGTCAATAAACTAGATGATATTTACCTTACTGTCTGCCATCTTTAGTACACGCGATAGTAGTAGTAGTAGTAGTAGTAGTAGTAGGAGGAGGAGGAGGAGGAGGAGGAGGAGGAGGAGGAGGAGGTGGAGGTTGAAGTTATATGTGTGTCTTTCTCTGTTTGTCCCTGTCTTAAAGTTACACACACACACACACACACACACACACACACACACACACACACACACACACACACACACACACACAGTCGATCCACGCCTCGCTTCGTCACTGTCGATTTAGTTTAGTTACCATGGCGACCGACAGGTGGCGACTAATCAACACAGACACACACACACACAAAACTCTCCTCCTTCACACACACACACACACACACACACACACACACACACACACACACACACACACACACACACACACACACACACACACACACACACTTCACTTAGAATTCATATCCCTTTCATTCGACTGGCAGAGTTGACCTGTAAGGGGACTGGCAATTAAGTAGGCCTTTTTTTTTATTAAATTTTGTTGCCCCTGACCAGTTTCCCCTTTTGCATAAACACACGCATAAAAAAAAGAAAATGAATAAATAAATAAATAAAATAAAATAATAATGATAAAAAATTGAATGAAAGAAAAAAAAAGAAAAAAAATGGGGAAGGCCTGCTTGTCTATCTCTCAATCTCTTTATCTATCTCTCTATCTCTTTGTCAATTTTAATCTCCAATCTCAGCACTCCCAGGGTCTCGTGTATTTTGGGTCACTGAGGGAGGGAAGCGCCGGTCACTCCCAACCTTATCGTGGAAGGCGAGGAGTCACGATGCATTGAGCGGAATGATAAAGTTTCTATTCTGAGTGACTTGGTATTTTGTTCTCTCCGCCTCCCCTCCTCCCTGCCTCTCTCTCTCTCCCTCTCTCTGTGTCTTTTGTAACTATTGATCTGGCATTAGTACTGGAGAGATACACGAGAGGCACAAAGCAAGGGAGAGGTTATGGATGAGTAATAAGGAATAAAGGTAGATAAAGAGAAGGAAATTAAGGACAGGACAGGTGTAGTGAGGTAACGAATAGGGAAGCAAATGAAAAGAAAGGAGAATAATAGAGAAAGATAAAAGAAGAGAAAATGAAGAAAAAGAAAGTAAAAAAAAAATCAAACAAAGTCGCGTGTCAGAGAAAACGTTGATGTCTGGATTTGAGAAACTAACCTTGCTTATTAATTTGCTTACATAATCCTCTTCTATCACTCTCCCTCTCTGTTTATCCCTGCTTCATTCATATTACTCACCTTGCCTTCACGCTGCGGCCTTCGGAACCCCCAGTGCAGCCTTACTAGTGTGCTGTGTTGCTGGTTACGAGATGGACCAGGCACGGATGAAGTTTGGTGTAGTATCCCCGAGAAATTACAGAAGAAAATGAGTAGTTCGTTTTCTGTGACTGCATTTGAATGGTAAACTTTAGTAAACGTTAATATTTGGGAAACTTTTTATTTATTTGTGTTTCTAGGGTGTTGTTGGCTATTCGAGTGTTATTTTTACTTCATATTCGTCACTCCTAGTTCGTAATTTCACTCTAAGGCATTGCGAGGTTTGAAATAACGAAAATTTGAATATATCCGTCATGAAGGTTTGATTCGCTGGGTAAACTGGAGATAGGAGATGCAGCCATGATTATTAGATTTTGCTATGTGTTCGTGTGGTTTTAGTTCTCAGAGGGTGATATAACTCTCTCTCTCTCTCTCTCTCTCTCTCTCTCTCTCTCTCTCTCTCTCTCTCTCTCTCTCTCTCTCGTTATCCAATCACCGTCTTATCGAATGCAGACCTCCGTGATAGCAACACACACACACACACACACACACACACACACACACACACACACACATGACTAATCACCTGAGAGAGTCTTAAGATGAGAGAGAGAGAGAGAGAGAGAGAGAGAGAGAGAGAGAGAGAGAGAGAATTTAAAGTGACGCTTCGATTTTACTGCTATGTCCATGAAAGTAAGCATTGAAGGGGCTTGTGATTAACTAGACAAGGAAGTGTTTGGTAGTTGCAGTCCACACACACACACACACACACACACACACACACACACACACACACACACACACACACACACGGTAGCATTCGTAATTAAGAGCACCCTTTTACTATTTCTATTACTATTCCTTCCCCTCTTCCTCACTTTACTCTCTGAATGTAAAAATAACACCAAAGTATCTACCTTTTGTTTCACTCTAACGATTTATATAACTCTTCTTTCAATATTTCACTAATTAATCCTTATTTATTGATGTATTTTACCCCTTCAGTACTGGGACACATTTTTACCTTGAGGTTTGTGTACGATTAAACCACTTCATTGACATTAGGTAAGGTCTATGGAGGTGCAGAAGAGTAATGGCTACAGTTTTCACTATTTTAATCCCCCCACATAAATTTCTGAAGCTGTATAAAGTCACCAAATAGTAAGCAGAATGAATATGGAAACGCGTCAATGGTACAGAAAGGGTTAAAATGCCAGTGAGGTAATCTGTTAAATAGTTCAGTGGTTGATTAGTTAGTGGTTCAGTTCAATGTGTTTATTTATCAAAGGTTTTGTATTTCGTATTTGTTTTCTCTAGTACACAGGTCACGAGACGAGGCGCGTGTTTAGTCTGTGGTATAGGAAGGGAAGGGAAGGACAGAGGGAGAGATGGAGGGGAGGCAGAGGGAGATACGGAAGAGAGAGAGAGAGAGAGAGAGAGAGAGAGAGAGAGATGGGTGGGAAAGTAGAAGGAGAAATGAAGTGGAAGCAGAGAGGGAATATGGAAGGTAGGTAGAGAAAAATGATGGAAGGGCGGCAGGAGACATGGAAAGGAGGTAGAGAGTAGTGATGGAGGGAGGTAGAGGGAGATATGGAAAGGCGAGAGAGAGAGAAGCGATGAAAGGGAAACAGGAAAAGAGCGAGTGATGAATGGGAGGTAGAGGAGAGGCACGTTTGAGGAAGAAGGTAGATCCAGTGGAAAGAGAGAGAGACAGAGAGTGCTTAGGATTAGGAAGAGGGCGGTGGACGTGAGAAACACAGAAACCTTACGACGCACTACGCATTTGTCTCGTCATCTTTTCTTCAGTCGTCCTCTTGTTTTTCCTCGTGGTGTAGGTTTTAGCACGGGCGCCGCAGTAAGAGCAGAGCCACGGGACGCTAGACCCTTTGCTTCGTTACTGTCAATCTCGTTTTCTGGGTGGTGAAGTTTACACATTTGGTGGCAGCGGTGGATAAGACGCAGCTCCTCCTAGCCATGGTGGGCTTAATTGGTAAGTGTGTCACTATAAATGGTGTTGTCAGACGCTTCAGTGACTTATCTTGGCGTATTGTAGTCGCTCTGGTAGTATTTGTGTGGGTTCCCAAGGACTTTCTTCAGGATTTTGAGGATAGTTTGTGAAGTCTTTTGCATTACCTGTTTGTCGTAGCGTATTTCAGTCACCCTGGTAGAATTCCCAAGGACGTGTTCATGATTCTGGTGATGATATAAGGTCTTATGTATCAGCGTTAGTATTTTTGTCACTCAAGTAGAATTTAGTTGTGTTTCCAAGGACGTTTTCATGACTAGTGATATTTCAAGAAATGTTTGTGCATCAGCTTTAGTGACTTCCTTGGCGTATTTCAGCAGCTCTGGTAGAATCTAATTGGTTTTCCAAGAACGTATTCATGTTTCTGGTGATAATTCAAGAGGTGTTTTGCATCAGCTGTAGTGACTTTTTTGGCGTATTTTAGCAGCTCTGGTAGAATCTGTTTGTGTTTCTAGGGACGTGTTCACATTTCTAGTAATATTTTAAGAAAACTTTGCCATCGTCAGCAGGAAAAATCTTCCTTGAAAAATGGAGTTATCATGTGTTGAGCATTTAAAGATAGCCCTGGATTTTCAAGGACGTGTTCATGATCCCAGTGACAGTTTGATAAGGTTCCTGCATCAACAATAGGAAAATCATTCTTGAAAACTCGATTAACCACTTGAAGATAGACCTGGTAGGGCAAAACCTTTAAAAATACGACCCTTTGCTACTAGATGTGTGAAATAGTTTGTGGTAATGTACTGAGTAGCCCTGAGAAGAGATTGCACTAAGTCAATTGAGTATCACGTCAGTGGATCGATTAGGAATTAGTAAACCCGTGAACTGCTCTGTATCAAGTGCCCGAAGTCCAAGAACAGCCGTGGTGTGATAGGTGGAGGTAGGTTATCTGATATTGATTTATTTCATTTTATTTACTTTTTTTTTCTGAGACGTACTAGTATTTGGCTTCACTTCCTAAGGCAGCTGTATAAATCTAGTCTCCCAGAGGTACTTTTGGCCTTTGTCTTAGTGGAGGCTTCAGGTAAGTGCGTTCCTGTCCCTGTTAATTGTATTGTTATCGTTTTTACCTTGTGTTCTCTATAGATGAGTCTGTTTACGAATATTTAACCAACCCTCGTACTTTTAGACATTGATTCTCATAACGCCATGCAACTTACGACACATTAGAGCCTCTATGAAATGATGAACCCAGCGAGTGTCTTTGTTTCTACATAGGGAGGACACCAGTCAAAGCCAACGAAATTAATTGGAGAAGAAGATAAAGGCCCACTTAGGTGTCATCCCTACCCCCCCCCACCAACAAAAAAATACTTATACAATTCAAAAATCACAGGAAAATTGTCTTGAAACCTTCTTTAACCCCTTCAACACTGAGACGCATTTCTACCTTGAATTTTGGGTGTGGTTAGATTATTTCATTTGCATTAGGAAAGGTCTAAGGATGTGAAAAAAGATTAATAGCCTCAGTCTTCATTATTCTAATCCCAGCATAAGTTTCTCAAGCTGTATAAAATCGCCAAATAGTCAAAATGAATAAGAAAACGCATCCTGGTGCTGAAGAAATTAGCGACATGCCTCAAACAGTCTCCTTGTAAACCCTGACCATTTTGTAGCCTCCCACTGACCCTAAGGACACGAGATTGCGATAAAACACTTAGCACACTGGGAATGGTGGACCTTACACGACTCCACCATGACTCATCACCCTGTCAATTGATTAGAAGTCGTCGGCGTTGCTTGCTTCCTTCCTTGATTGATTGATGTATTGATGGCGAGTTACGAGGGCATGTAGCTTGTATCTCATTACACGCTAGGCTGATAGTGATGAAAGTGGTGATAGTGATGATTCTTTTTTTTTATGCAGGAGAGGAAACTGGCCAAGGGCAGAAAAAATTGAAAAAACTAAGGCCCACTGGGTTGGCAGTTCCCTTAAAGATCACGAGTTATCCAGAAATGAGGGATAAATGTCTTGAAACCTCCCTCTCAAAAGAAGTCAAGTCGTAGGAAGATGGAAATACAGAAGCAGGCAGGGAGTTCCAGAGTTTACCAGAGAAAGGTATGAATGATTGAGAATGCTGGTTAACTCTTGCATTAGAGATTTGGACAGAATAGGGGCGAGAGGAAGAAGAAAGCCTTGTACAACGAGGCCGCAGGAGGAGCGGAGGCATGCGGTTAGCCAGATCAGCCCGGTGGTGAATCATAATTAAGGGGAAACTAAAGGAGGAGGTTAAATGGTGGAATGAAAGCAGCGACTAGATCATCAGTCTTCCTGTATGAGCTTCAGAGAGAAAGGAAAACATAATCAACGTCATTTAGTGTGGAGAATCACGTAATATTACTAGATTGCACTTCATTTGCGTTCCTGCAGCTCTACGTGTTTAGAGAGGGGAAATATTACAATTGCCTCCTTTCTTCCTTCCTTTACCCATGTTGCTTTCCTTCCTAACTTCCTTCACGTATTAAAAGTGAAAGAGAGGGAAAAAAAACGTTATTCCGTGTGGAGAACATTTCATTTACGTTCTTGCAGCTTTTTGTTCAAGTTGAGAGGAGAGACGTAAATTAACAGCCTTTTATCTGCTTCCTTCCTTCCTTCCTTCCTTCCTTCCTTCCTTCCTTCCTTCCTTCCTTCCTTCCTTCCTTATTTACCTTCCCATATTTCTCTCCTTCCTTCTTTCCTTGCTTCTTTCCTTCTTTCCATCTGTACTGACCGATATTTCTCTCCCTTCCTTCCTTCATTCTTTCTTTCTTTCTTTCTTTTTCCTTTCTTTCTATCTTTACTTACCCATGTTTCTCCTTCCTTCCTTCCTTCCTTCCTTCCTTCTTTACCTACCAATGTTTATCTCCTTCTCTCCTTCCTTCTCTCTTTACTTAACCATATTCCTCTCCTTTCCTCCCTCCCTCCCTCCTTCACCCAAGCTTCTCTCCTTCCTGACCTCCTTCACGCACTGAAAGAAAGATAGAGGGGGAAAAAAGACAAGGAGTTTACCGGTCTCTTACATTGTGGTGCGTAATACTCATAGATAACGCCTGATAGTGAGGAAATAGTGCAGAGATAAAGGCTCCGGAAATACCTGTGCTTAAATATATTACGTGGATGAAGATAGTGATCGGAGGTGATGGAGATAGTGGTGTAAGGTGTCTGTGTGTCTTGGCGGTTGACTTAGTGGTTTGATATGTAAGATAAGGAGTAAATGTGTGTTTTGTTCAATAGGGAAGGAAGAATGATAGCTTTTGTATAGAATAAGGAGGGAATTATGCAGTTGATACGGGGAGAATATGATACGTTTTTTCATTTTTTTTTTTTTTTACAGGATAAGAAGGTATCAAGACTTTTATCCTAGAGTTTTTGGATAACTGTTATTTTTTAAGGGAACTGGCAATCAAGTGGGTCTTTTTGTTGATGTTGTTGTTGTTGTTGTTGTTGTTGT
>NC_059279.1:2655000-2665000 GCF_017591435.1 Portunus trituberculatus | reverse complement strand
CGCCACGGGACCCGCTGCTGCTGCTGAATCTGAAGAAGACCTCGCACCGTGGAACACGGCCGTGCTGGACATCCAGGGGCGCAGGGCGGGGGAGCGGCAGGAGTCCATGTGTGACTCTGGCGTGGGCTGCGACACTGACGATGACGTGGCCTCCTCCCTGTCCCGCTCCTCCACCTACACCGCCAGCGACGACGGCGAGGAGCTCATCGACGAAGGTAAGCCGTCATGCGCCCCCATCACCCCGCCACAACACGGGGGGGCGGGTCAGACACAGTCCGCCACGCCGTCAAGGAGTAGGACGGCGCCGCAGCCTTGTATAGAGGGAGAGTTGGTTGGCCGGCCGGCGGTGTGACACTTGGGATGCGCGGCGCGATGGTGTGCTTTTTGTTCTTCCTTCCTGGTGCCAATCTCGCCGCCTCGCCAACCTGTGCTGGCCGCGGCCCTGCATTAATGCCCGCCGCGCCTTCCTTCCTCCCTCCATCTTGACACCATTGCACCACTCACACTCACCATAACTCATCCATATTACTATCCTGTTGACTTTACTTGTATTACTGAACGCCTGTATCATGCCAGCCACTGATAATACATGTGTGTGTGTGTGTGTGTGTGAGAGAGAGAGAGAGAGAGAGAGAGAGAGAGAGAGAGAGAGAGAGACTGTGTGTGCATGACGTGGAGAAAAAGACATGGAAAAGAAATGAGGAAAACAAGAAATAAGAAGAACAAATTAGGAATGGAAGGGAAAAGGGAAGAAGAAAGAAGATGGAAGGGGAAGGGGAAGGGAAGGGAAGATGGGAAGGAGATCACTATATTCTCCCACTCCCTTCCCTGCTTCCAACCTGTTTCGCCCACTGATGGAAAGAGAAGGGGAGGGGGAGGGAGGAGGGTGTGAAAGGGTTAGGTTATTCGTCTCTTATCTGCGGTTGAAGCCCTAAATTCTCACCTCCTCCTCCTCCTCCTCCTCCTCCTCCTCCTCCTCCTCCTCCTCCTCCTCCTCCTCCTCCTCCTCCTCCTCCTCCTCCTTTTTGATATTCTGTCTTGATATTGCTTCTTACATTCTTTTCTTCCTTCCTTCCTTCCTTCCTTTTAGTTCTTCCTTCCTTCCTTCCTTCCTTTCTTTCAGTCCTTCCTTTCAGTCCTTCCTTCCTTTCTTCCTTCTCATATTTCCTTCTTTTTTCTTTCTTTATTTATTTTTCTTTATTTGTTTATATTTTTTTCCTTCCTTCCTTCCTTCCTTCCTTCCTTCCTTCCTTTCTTCTTTCTCTTCTTCATTCCTTCCATTTTCATCCACTTATTCTGGCTCATTATTGTCGATCAGAGGTTAATTTGCCTTATTTGGGGGGTTTCTATTCCTCCTCCTCCTCCTCCTCCTCCTCCTCCTCCTCCTCCTCCTCCTCCTCCTCCTCCTCCTCCTCCTCCTCCTCCTCATTTTTTTATCTGCTTCCTCAGTAACCGATAAGAGAAGATACATAACACTTTTTTTTTTCTTCGTTTCTGTGTCAATAAACTAAAACTACTTAGCAGACTCAAATTTCTGGAGATAAGGCTGTAGAAAATTGGTACACTTCCAGATTTTTTTGGGGAAACTGCAAAAAATCTGTAAATGTATAAATATCTGGAGAATTTTGGTGCTAATATCGGTAGACTCAATACTTGGCAAAATTCATGTCGAGTTTCTGTTCAAGGGAAAAAAAATAATAGATGAAATTAATGAAAAGTATATTAAAAAAAAAACACGTATTTTGTGGTACTAACCCAAAAAATAAATAGACAGAAATAAAAACGACAATTTGAAACGGAAAAAAATAATTAAAAAAAAAACTGATAAACCAGACTAAATATATACAAATAAAATAAAAACAAACCTCAAAAATAAAGAAGAAATGGATTAACTGAACCCGTAAAGAATAAAATCAATGATAAAAAACGAAAGAAAAAAAAACTCGTACCCAATAACGCTTTTCCCCAGTCCTTTGTTTTCTGGAAGGCTCTCTCGTCTCCTATTGGTCGATTCTCGCGTGACGTCACAGGCCTCGCGTTTTCCTGATTGGCTGATGGATCCTTGAGCTCTTGACGTCACAGGCAGCTCGTGTTTTGATTGGTGGTCTCATTAAGATGGGTTGTGATCCTATTAATGATATTTCAACGGCACCAGCGTAGTATTTGGACGTTTCTTGGTGGAGGAATGAAGAAGGAGGAGGAGGAGGAGGAGGAGGAGGCAGAAAGGTGGTGCAGGAGCGGGGGAAGATGGAGGAAAGGTTGAGGAGGAGGAGGAGGAGGAAATGGAGTAGGTGGAGGAAGAAAAAGATGATTAAGCGGAATATGGAAAATGAGAGAGAGAGAGAGAGAGAGAGAGAGAGAGAGAGACAGACAGAGAGAGAGAGACAGACAGACAGACAGACAGAGAGAGAGACTGGCAGACAGAGAGAGAGAGAGAGAGAGAGAGAGAGAGAGAGAGAGAGAGAGAGAGAGAAACATCATGTACAAAAACATATTGCATTTTCACGATGAGTTTTGTATCTCTCTCTCTCTCTCTCTCTCTCTCTCTCTCTCTCTCTCTCTCTCTCTCTCTCTCTCTCTCCCCCCAATCATACCTCACTCTATCTTTTCCTCTTATCCTTATCTTCTTTATCTTATCAGTCCAACCTTTAAAAAATACACAATCTGAACTCCTTGTCTCTACCTCGCCGCGCCACACACTGACACCAACCTTTGCCCCGAGACCCTCCTGACGGGGACATGAGTAGGGCAGGACTGTTCTGTGGGCGAGAGAGAGAGAGAGAGAGAGAGAGAGACAGACAGACAGACAGACAGACAGACAGACAGACAGACAGACAGACACACAGACAGAAATAAAGAAAATGAGATGAAAATGAGAGAGAGAGAGAGAGAGAGAGAGAGAGAGAATATTTGCGTGGGTCTTTAGTGAAATGAAGGAGAATAACAATAACAACAACAACAATAACAACAACAGAAGGAGGAGGAGGAAGAAGAAGAGGAGGAGGAGGAGGAGGAGGAGGAGGAGGAGGAGATAAAGAGGTAAAGGAGGGAAAGTGTGAAGAGAAAGATTAACAATAACAAAGAGAGAGAGAGAGAGAGAGAGAGAGAGAGAGAGAGAGAGAGAGAGAGAGAGAATGAAAAGAAACAAGAGAAATAGAAAGATTTTACAAAGATTAGAAAGGAAAAGAGATGATAATGAATGAGGAAGAGAAGAAGAAGTAGAGGAAGAAAAAAAGAAAGAATGAGAAGAGGAATTAGAGAAATTAAAAGAAAAAGAAAAAGGAAGAAAATAAACTAAAGGAAAACAAACATGAAGGAAAATAATACAAATGAGATTAAAGAAGAAGAGGAGGAGGAGGAAGAGGAGGAAGAGGAAGAGGAGGAGGAAGAGAGAGGAGAGACCTTGAGAGGAACCACCTGACGAAGATATTGATAAGAATGTGTCCTTAATGTCCTTTGTGAGCAGAAAGAGAAATGAGAGAGAGAGAGAGAGAGAGAGAGAGAGAGAGAGAGAGAGAGAGAGAGAGAGAGAGAGACCGGGTCATATATGGATTCACAAATGCAGGAGGTTAGTGAATAGGAGGAGGAGGAGGAGGAGGAGGAGGAAGAAGAAGAAGAAGAAGAAGAAGAAGAAGAAGAAGAAGAAGAAGAAGAAGAGATGAGGTGAAAGAAGGAAAAGAAGAGGAGGAGGAAGATAATTAAGAAGGAAACGAAGAAAACCGGACAAGGAGGAGGAGAAAGGAGAAAAGGAAGTAAATAGAGAAGGAAAAGAAGAAATGAAGAAGTGGAGGAGGACTAGGAAAAGAAGAAAAAGAAGAGGAAGAGGAGGAGGAGGAGGAAGAGGAAGAAGAAGAGGAGAATAAAGTGAAAGGAAGACAATGTGGATGTGTAAGCCGGGTGGAAACACACACACACACACACACACACACGTCAGCATCTTGTCATTAATTTCCCTCGTCTTCGTCCGTGTCCTGCTTGTGGAAGAGAGAGGAGGAGGAGGAGGAGGAGGAGATTCAACCATGACATGAAGCAAATAGAAAACACTCACTCGTTCGCCCCTTACCCCATTCTCTCTCTCTCTCTCTCTCTCTCTCTCTCTCTCTCTCTCTCTCTCTCTCTCTCTCTCTCTCTCTCTCTCTCTCTTCACATCCTTTCCTACCATCCTTACCTCCTGTCAGCTTACCTCCTTTCCTCTTACATCCTATCTGCTTTTCCCTCCTCCTCCTCCTCCTCCTCCTCCTCCTCCTCCTCCTCTCTTCTCTCCGGCCTCTAGGAAAACTCTGTTGTATTTATATATTCTTTATTTATTTCCTCGTGTGTGTCAGGTTTTGCAGAGTCACACACACACACACACACACACACACACACACACACACACACACACACACACACACACACACACACACACACACACACACACACACACGTAGATACATACATACATACATACATAATACTCTCTACTCACTCTCTCTCTCTATACTCTCTCTCTCTCTCTCTCTCTCTCTCTCTCTCTCTCTCTCTCTCTCTCTCTCTCTCTTAATGTTACTTGGTTTTATATTAGATTGTTTATTATTATTATTATCATTATTATTATTATTATTATTATTATTATTATTATTATTATTATTATTGTTGTTGTTGTTGTTGTTAATGTTGTTATGAGTAATTTTTTTTTCACTGACTTTTTTATTTTATTTGTAACTGGTAGACATTAGCAGTAACTAGACAGACAGACAGACAGACAGACAGACAGACATGCTAAGCTGGCCACAAGTTTACCCATATCACGTAACAAAAGATAGTAATACAATTTAAAAGCAACACACACACACACACACACACACACACACACACACACACACACACACACACACACACACACACACACACACACACACCGGGTTACTCAGTGTTATGGTTCCCAGGTGTCGCGTGGCCGGTCATGACTCGCGCCTCACAACACAAGGCCCCGCCACTGATAAACCGCCTGTGTTCCCGCTCTCCCCCTAAGCATGGTGGGGCGTTGAAGTAGTCCTGCTCAACTACGCATCTCTCTCTCTCTCTCTCTCTCTCTCTCTCTCTCTCTCTCTCTCTCTCTCTCTCTCTCTCTCTCTCATATTTTCATCTTTTTGGGGCTAATATTACAAGATTTTACGAAGTTTTGACAATATTTTCGGTCTAAAAGTATCAAATTGCGTGTTAAATTACATACGGCTGTTTGACAATGCTTACCGTTTCACTACACATTAACCGTATGACACTAAACTGAACGATCCTTTACTATTTTATCGAGAAAGTGTACCAATGAATACTAAAGGAAGACTATCGAATGCTGAGTCACGCTTATTGTTTCCTGCCAATGTGAGAAACGTTTCCGGAATGTGAAGGTCTTGCTAGTTCCTTTTTTTTTTTTTTTTTCTCTCTCTCTCCTTTTCCTGGTAACCTCTTCAGTACCATGACTCTACTTACTATTTGGTGATTTTTACAGCTTCAGAAACTTGTATGGGGGATTAGAATAGTGAAGACTGGCTATTAATCTTCTAAGCAACATAAACCGTTCCGAATGTAGATAAAATCGTCTAATCACACCCAAAACTCAAAGTATAAATGCGTCCCAGTACTGAAGGACTAAAGTAACGTCAGAAGTGGGAAAACTTTGCAAACACAAGTGACCTCCAGCCTCGTGAAAGTGAAGGAGGGCAGAAGCCAAACGTTTGCTGGATAGAAAGGTCACGGTTATCAATGTCTCTGCTTCTCAGGAGTCCTCGTGGTGAAGCTGACTGTCACGTGTCCACCTCATGATGCCCGAGACTGATTACACACACACACACACACACACACACACACACACACACACACACACACACACACACACACACTTTGCATAAAAACATGTAGCCCTAAGGAAATCCAGCTTATCCTCCTCCTCCTCCTCCTCCTCCTCCTCCTCCTCCTCCTCCTCCTCCTCCTCCTTCTCTACCAACAACAAAAACAACCACACATTTTCCTTCTCCCAGCAACCAAGCAATATATTTGTTTTATTTTATTTTCCCTTTCTTCTTCTTCTTCTTCTTCTTCTTCTTCTTCTTCTTCTTCTTCTTCTTCTTCTTCTTCTTCTATTTCCTCTTCTTCCCTCGTTACTTTCTCCTCTCTTTTCCTTTACTTCGGGCGCATTTCTAACTGTCGAACACCTGCTGTCTTCTTGGAGGAGGAAGAGGAAGAGGAGCAGGAGCAGGAGCAGGAGCAGGAGGAGGAGGAGGAGGAGGAGGGTAAAGTTATTCTACGTCACCCTTCCTGATTGGTTATCTTTGTATCAAATGCTTTTATATTTTTACGTCTGGGATTGCTAACGTTATCTCTCTCTCTCTCTCTCTCTCTCTCTCTCTCTCTCTCTCTCTCTCTCTCTCTCTCTCTCTCTCTCTCTCTCTCTCGTAAAGTGACTGGCGTGTGTTAAGTAGGGTGTCCAGCTGAGAGAGAGAGAGAGAGAGAGAGAGAGAGAGAGAGAGAGAGAGAGTTACGTATAATGCAAAATGTAAACAATGACAAGACATTTTTACTACCCACCACCACCACCGCCACCACCACCACCACCACCACCACCACCACCACCACCACCACCACCAAGCACCTTTGACAGAGAGAGAGAGAGAGAGAGAGAGAGAAAATGTAAACAAAGGCGTAGATGTTGTGTGTTCTGAATAAGGAACTTGTAAACATTAGCAAACATCCTCCTCCTCCTCCTCCTCCTCCTCCTCCTCCTCCTCCTCCTCCTTCTTCTTCTTCTTCTTCTTCTTCTTCTTCTTCCTTTTCTTCTTATTCTTTTCTTTTTCTTCTTCGTCTTCCGCGGCTTATGACCTCGTTAATGCGGCGCCATGGCTTAATTTACAATCCTCCTCCTCCTCCTCCTCCTCCTCCTCCTCCTCCTCCTCCTCCTCTTCACCTGGATAGATTACTCGTACAGGTAACACGCGGTGATTTGGCCTACGTGACTTTTTTGGTGACGCTCCTCCTCCTCCTCCTCCTCCTCCTCCTCCTCCTCCTCCTCCTCCTCCTCCTCCAATCCAACCTTTCCCTCTCCCACGCTCCCATGCCCTCTCCTCTCTCTCTCTCTCTCTCTCTCTCTCTCTCTCTCTCTCTCTCTCTCTCTCTCTCTCTCTTGCTTGTTTTTCCATCCATTCTTTCTTTCTTCCTGTTTTGTTATGTTTACTAGTTTCTTTTTCTTCTTCTTCTTCTTCTTCTTCTTCTTCTTCTTCTTCTTCTTCTTCTTCTTCTTCTTCTTCTTCTTCTTCTTGCCACGTCGCCTCCTATTTTTTTTTCTCTTCTCTTTTTTTCTTTTATCTTTCCTTATTTTTTTTTCATTCCATCCTGTTTCTCTATTTTATATCTCAATTTCTCTTCACATTAGTACCTCCTCCTCCTCCTCCTCCTCCTCCTCCTCCTCCTCCTCCTCCTCCTCCTCCTCCTCCTCCTCCTCCTGTTTTATCTTTGCCTTTTCTTGTTCTATCGTTGCCTCCTACTAAGTCTTTCCTCCTCCTCCTCCTCCTCCTCCTCCTCCTCCTCCTCCTCCTCCTTCGTATCTAAGCCCCCTTCCCCCCCTTGTCTTATCTCCTTCCCCCCTTCTATGCTTCCTGTTATAACGTCACTCCTCCTCCTCCTCCTCCTCCTCCTCCTCCTCCTCCTCCTCCTCCTCCTCCTCCTCCTCCTCCTCCTCTTCCTCCACCACCACCATGGGCCGCCTGAGCCTGGGCACGTCCGCCAAGATGCCCCCAGCGCTCACTAGGGTACGCGCCCCCCGCCCCCCTCCCCTCACTCCCTTCCTGACCTTTACGCCCCCTCACCATTCCCCTTGTGAATATTAGTGATCCATTAACTGAGTCTTGACTCTCTCTCTCTCTCTCTCTCTCTCTCTCTCTCTCTCTCTCTCTCTCTCTCTCTCTCTCTCTCTCTTGATTCCTTGTATTGTTTTATTTGTTTGTCTTTTCTATTTTTTTTCTTGATTTTTTTTCTTTTTTCGTTTTAGATATTTTTAAAATCTCCCAAAATCCTTCAGTTTTTTCGTTTTTTTCTTTTGTTTTATTTTTTTTATTTGTGTTTATTTATGTTTTATCTCCATCTTCCATTTCTCTTGTTTTTTTTTCCTATTTTCTTCCCTTTATTCTCTTTTTGACTCTTCCCTTCTCTTCTTTCCCGTCTTACGAAGCTGATCTGTCTTCCCTCACTTTCCTCTTCCTCCTCCTCCTCCTCTTTCTCCTCCTCCTCCTTCTCCTCCTCCTCCTTCTCCTTTTCCTTTTCCTTTTTCTTTTTCTTTTTCTTCTTCTCCTTTCTCTCTTCCTCCTCCTCCTCCTCCTCCTCCTCCTCCTCCTCCTCCTCCTCCTCCTCCTCCTCCTTTTTTTCTCTCCCTTTTCAACACTTCCCTCCCTTCCCGCAGTTCATCCTCAGTGACCTAAGCAAACATCAATATTAAGTCAGAACTTTGCGAAATTGTACGTATTTGCGAGACTCAAATTCGTGTAGCGTTGTTGTTGATTTTTTTTTTTTTTTTTTTTCGTATTCGTTCTAAACTGTGGTGGATTTCTTTTTTTTTTTTTTTTTTTTTTTTTTTTTATTGTGAAGGTTTGCTCTCTCTTTTTATCTCATTTTCTTTCTCTTTCTCTTTCTCTTCTCTCTTCTCTCTTCTCTCTCTCTCTCTCTCTCTCTCTCTCTCTCTCTCTCTCTCTCTCTCTCTCTCTCTCTCTCTCTCTCTCTCTCTCTCTCTCTGTGTGTGTGTGTGTGTGTGTTTGTTTTATAACGTGAGCCTAAATACAGCTTTTAAGGGGTGTGTTTTTGGCGGCTTGCGTGGCTGGTGTGTAGGGTGTATAGGCTCGTTTAGGCCTATTACAGGTAGGCTTAAACAACCAGTCCTCCCTCCCTTCCTCCCCTACCTTGACATCATTTTCAGCAACTTTTCTTAATTTAAATTCGTTTTTTTTTTTTTATTATTTATTTATTTTTTCTGGGGGGTAAAGTTTCTCTGTTAAATGTGTGTGTGTGTGTGCGTGTGTGTGTTTTTACATGTCTGTGTGTTTTTTGTGAAGGATTAAGTTAAGCTTGTGTGTGTGTGTGTGTGTGTGTGTGTGTGTGTGTGTGTGTGTGTGTGTGTGTGTGTGATCATATTACGTTTTCGTTCTTCGTTATGTCACATTCCTGTTTCCTTAGTGAGGCATTTATCACGCTACTGTTACCCTCCCCCCCTTCCCTTCTCTCCCTCTCCCACCCTTTCTCCCTCCCTCCCTATCCCCCTGTAACTCGACACACACACACACACACACACACACACACACACACACACACACACACACACACACAGGTAAGGGAAAGGAGGCGTGACACTACTGCCATCAAAACAAACACATTTCTCCCTTCCTGTACCCTGAAGCACCGTAGAGCACCCTTCGTCAGCGTCGCCGTCAGCCCTTCAGGTAACAGACACCCCGGTTGTCACGTAGATCGCTCCTGTGTCGTCGTTATTAAAGTTAGGTTAGGTTAGTTGGCAACCACGTCTACCTGCTTTCCCGGGTCTAGTTTTCGTCCTGAACTGGTGGGGTGGGCTGGGCTGGTCTAGGTAGTGGTGGTGGTGGTGGTGGTGGTAGAGGAGCTTTTGTTTGTGAAATGGTAGGGCGTGTGGTGGACGTGATGTAGTGGCGTCGTTCCATGAGTGATGTGTTAATAGTGGTGTTGTGGTGTTGTGGTGGCGTCTCTATGTAGTGTAATGCCTTCCTGTGAATTGTGTTGGCGTGTGGCTGTGTGTTTGGTGTTCCTTGTGCTGTGATGGCGCGTGTGGCGTGTGTACGTGCCTTCGTATGTGTTTTTATTTTATGTAAGAGAGGAAAACTGGTCAAGGGCAACATAAGATTGAATTAAAAGGCCCACTTAGTCGCCAGTCCCCTTGCAGAGAGAGTTAGCCACAAATAAGGCATAAATGTCCTGAAACTTCCTGCTAAATGAAGTCAAGTTGATA
>NC_059279.1:2577500-2645000 GCF_017591435.1 Portunus trituberculatus | reverse complement strand
CTCTCTCTCTCTCTCTCTCTCTCTCTCTCTCTCTCTCTCTCTCTCTGCGTAATTCTTTCCTGTTCTTCATTTTTATCGGTTTTTTTTTTCATTTCCTTATTTTATTCTTTATTATTTTTCTTTTTACTTTTTCATCTTCGCTTTTTTCATTTTCGCCTTTTTATTTTTTTATTCTTCCTAAATTTTCAATCTTTATTTATTTTTAACTGATATTTTCCTTTTCATTCTTTCACTATCTACTTTTCCTCTTCCTCCTCCTCCTCCTCCTCCTCCTCCTCCTCCTCCTCCTCCTCCTCCTCCTCCTCCTCCTCCTCCCCCTTTTATCCTCTTCTTATTCACCATTTCACTGATTCCTCCGTATTATCATCTCCTCCTCCTCCTCCTCCTCCTCCTCCTCCTCCTCCTCCTCCTCCTCCTCCTCCTCCTCCCCTTACTTTCATGTTCTCCCTTTGCCTTATTCTCATCCGTTTCCTCTCATCAAGTCCTCCTCTTCCCCTCCTCCCTCCTCCTTCCTTCCTTCCTTCTCTTTAATCCTCCTCCCGTTTATCCTCTTTCGTGTTTTCTTTCTTTCAATCCTTTCCTCTTGTTTCTCTTGTGGATTATCGATTTTGTTTTTTATTTTCTTGTTTCTCTATTTTTTTTATTTAAGTGTCTATTTTCTTGTCTTTCTATCTTCGTATTGTATGATTATTGTCTGTTTCTCTTCTTCCTTCCTTTTTTTTCTCATCATTCGTTCCTTCTTCTTTTCTATCTCCCTTCCTCTCATCTCCCTTTTTCGTATTTTCTCTCTCTCTCTCTCTCTCTCTCTCTCTCTCTCTCTCTCTCTCTCTCTCTCTCTCTCTCTCTCTCTCTCTCTCTCTCTTTCTCTCTTCCTATTTGTCTTCATTTGAATCGTAAATGATAAAAACATGAAAGAAAGGAAAAAAAATTGTGTTCAGATATTGTTTAATACTTACGTTCTCTCTCCTCCTCCTCCTCCTCCTCCTCCTCCTCCTCCTCCTCCTCCTCCTCTTCCTCTTCCTCTTCCTCTTCCTCCTCCTCCTCCTCGGGTGCTTCGTCACGTGTGGTTGAGTTTGAGAGTTGATTTAGGATTAGGATTGAAAGGAGGGTTGGATTTGCATGTCCCTATGTTGTTTGGTAAGCTGCAGGTGTATGTGAGGCGTGCACATGTGTCGGACAGGTGTGTGGAAGGTAGGGGACGGATTGGAACAGGTGTTTGTCTTACCTGTGAGCCTCGAGGTGATGAATGGTTGGAAAGAACAGGAGGAGGGAGAGATAGGTTGTGATGTGTTTGTGTGTTTGGTTAGTTGTGTGTTTGTGTGATTGGTGGTGTGCGTGATAGTGGGTGTTGCTTGGGCTGGTTCTCGTTTTTTTTTTTTTTTTCTATTTCGTTGTTTTATTTGAGTTTTTCTTTTTCTTTTCTTTTTTTCTATTCGCGGTTTTTTTTTTTTTTTTCTTTCGAATTCGTTTTCCATGAAAGAATGAGTTACGTGGGTTTTCTCGTGTGTGTCTATGTGTGTGTGTGTGTGTGTGTGTGTGTGTGTGTGTGTGTGTGTATGTGGTAGGGTTTGCCGCCTCGTTATGTAGTGTGCCGGCGTGGCGTGCGGCGGGCCGGCGGCTTGTTTGCGGTGAGGTGGGTCTCGCGCGCCTAAAATATCTCAGGTGGCCGCTAATTCTCCGCCGTGACCCTCCTCGCGTGACCCAAGACACAACTGGCGGCCCTAAACCGACGGCCGCTGTTATTACGGGAGGGGGAGCAAGCACGTGAGTGGCGGGTCGTTAGTGGCGGCGGGAGGCGTGAGCGAGGGTGAGCCACAGTGAGCCAGCCGCCACCAGGCCGCCGCCGCCGCCCCGCTGTAACCGTGGTGCATTTCCTTCCCCCTTTTCAGAGCAGAGTAAGAGAAAGACTCATGTTTGTGGTTGGCAGGCAGTGAGGACAGTGGCTGGCAGCAGCATGGTGCAGGCCGCGCGCTGCTCGCCGACCCCGTGACTCAGGCCGGCGCGCCCTACACATAGTGATGACTTCGTGAGGCGCGGAGGCAGCCAGGTGCACCGGCAGGTTGTGACTGAGGATGCTGGAGGGCGTCGGCATGCCTCTGGTGTACAGTGCAGGTGGGGCCGGCGGGCGCGAGCAGCGGCGGCCCATGTGGACGCAGCACGAGAAGGCGGTGCTGCGGCTGCTGATGCGTCAGTACGCCGGCGTGACGGAGTTCGACCCTCCTGACGTGCACAAGCATCCCATCAGGAACGAGATGTGGCGGCTGCTGACGGCGCGATACAACGCCCACCCGCACGTTAGGTCCCGCGACACCAAGCAGCTCCGCAAGGCGTGGGAGAACCTCAAGTACCGCGCCCGCAAGCTGGGCTCCGAGAGTCAGCGCAGCGGGCGCCAGCAGAACGCCGCCGCGGAGTCGAGCTGGCCGCTGGACGGCGTGACGCTGCCCGGGGCGGCGCCCTCCACCCCCGCATCCCCACCTAGGGAGGCAGGGGAGGTGGGTGACTGGAAGGACGCTGATGAAGAGTCGCAGAGGATTCTGGACGACGAGGAGGATGTAGAGAAGGTGGTGAAGGAAGAGGTGGAGGAGGACTCGCTGGCCACGCAGGACAGGTCTAGCCACACTCCGCCTGCCAGCGAGCGAGGCCCCACCGTGCTGAGCCTGCACCCGCTGGTCTCGTCACTCCTTGGGGGAGGCCTGGGCTCGCTGGCCACTACGTTGCCCTTCCTCACCTCCCCCTCCTCCCCGCTGGCCACGGGGCTACTCCTCCCGCAGGTGGTGTCCTCTCTGTCGGGCAGGGAGCTGGACAGCAGGAGCACCATCTTGAGGTCTTCCATAGACGCCGCCTCATCGCCCACAGCAGTCACCTCCGCCGCGCCCACCTCCACCACCACTACCTCAGACACAAGCATTTCTACCTCAGGGGCGTCCGTCGTCCTCAACGGTGTTTCTCAGGCATTCTCAAACACCTCGACGGACGCCGCCTCCCCCTCCTCCCCCTGCCCAGAGAAGCAACCGGGAGAATCCGTCACCGAGCCACCCCTCGCCCAGGAGCGCCTGCACCAGCGCGTGGCGGGCGTGGAGGCGTCCATCCGCAATACGGAGGAGCAGCACCAGGCACAGATGCAGCTGCTGAGGCTGCAGATGGCGCAGGCGGTGACGGAGCACGACGCCAAGATGCGAGTGTTGGCCACACAGCTGGAGTACTGGCAGAGGCGCCTCCGTGTGCAGCAGCAAGTGTCAGACGTGCTGTCCGTCACCACTCAGCAGGAGCCCGAGGCGGAGGACGAGCAGCTGCCTTGACCCCACGTCCCCGTCAGCTGGCTCCTGTCCCTGCCACGGGTGGCCGAGCACAGGCTGGGTGCCGGGTGCTGCTGGCCAGGTTGTGAGTGACTGACTGTCCAAGTTTAGTGTTGATATCTAGGTCTTGTCGGCGTCGGGTAGCACTGCACGCGCTTGTGTGGTTTAATCATTCCAGGTGTTTTGAGTGTCAGCAGGTCGTGGCGCGGCGGCCTCGGCCTCCCGCCGTGACCAGTAGGGTGTTCGACGTAAGGAAACAAGTATTACTATACATTGCTGTTTGTGACCTCAGGCGTGGCGTATGTCGGTGTGTGTGTGTGTGTGTGTGTGTGTGTGTGTGTGTGTGTGTGTGTGTGTGTGTGTGTGTGTGTGTGTGAGTGAGTGAGTGAGTGAGTGAGTGAGTGAGTGAGTAAGTGAGTGAAGAGTGAGTGGTGAGGTGGTGTTAGCGGTATGAGTGTGGCACACAGAGCTGGGAAGTGTAGGTATCGTGGACACTTTGGTTTTGTTAGCGCAACGCTTGGTTAGTGAGGAGGGGTCCACCCCCGCCCATCCCTCGTCTCCCAGAAGCGGCTTCCATTCCTGCACTGCATAAAGCAACAGAGTACTACGGGTCCTGGGCTTCCCGCGAGGCGTCGACGCCGCGGCCCCCGTGGGCGGCCCAGCGCTTCCTGATCATCAAATCGTAACGTAAGCAAGAGGGGCGTGGAGGAGGAATTCCGGCTACCTGGGAAACCTCTTACCCGGCACGACCAGGATTTTGTTTTGCTAGAGTCACTTCAGGTGGGCTGCTGCTGCTGCTGCAACACCTCAGCTTTAACCCGCCGCCACCACCGCCGCCGCCGCCGCAGGACTCCCTCCCGGGGCGCGGGGCGCCGCCCCCGCCCTGGAGAAGGAAGTTGGCGGCGTGCAGGCTGGAGCTTCCCGGCGGGTGGGCAGCCTCAGCACTGTACATAACAGTATACCTGACCATTGTATTTACACAGATATTATATTTTTAGTAAGATTATGTGCTATACCGCTAATAAATATTATAAAACATTACGCCGGTGTATCATTGATGACTTGTCCCCTCCTCCCCGCCCCTTCCCTTACCCCGGCACACCCGCACCTTAACTTGATGATTGAGTGTTATGCTCTGCTTTGCTTCTTCCTTTTCACACTATTTTTGTTACAAGAAAACAAGCAACACGGGCAACGAGGAAAACACGACCAAAACAAAACATAAAGGGAACAGAAAGAAGTTTTCAGCTCAAACTGTTGTTAGGTGAATGTGGTGGAGGAGGAGGAGGAGGCTTTAAGCTTGTGTCGAGTTGACGCAAAGTTCACCTGTTAGTCTGCCACACCTGTGTACCAACATGACAAGGTAAGAGGGTCTGTTTACTTGTTACTCCTCCACTCCTTGTTACTGTGTGTGTGTGTGTGTGTGTGTGTGTGTGTGTGTGTGTGTGTGTGTGTGTAAGCACTTTGTACCGCACACACTTTCATATTTCCATCAAATAAAAGAAGAAAATTCAATTCAAACACTTTTCGTATGTCACCTCTAGTCACGCTAACCAACAACACCACCATAAAACAGCGAAGTAGCAGCCGTGGTGAAGCTGTTACGTAACCTCCCTGAGACAGCAGTGCAAATATCAAACACTCATGGAAACGTTGACACAAAAAGCTGTTCTAATATAATTTTAAGCTCAGTTTTTCATCATACTACGCGTCACCCAAGACAACAGACGCCTCATCACACTAAGACAACAAACACAAGCTATATGAAAAGAAGGAAAAAGAATCTAGAAAGTTATAAATGACAGGAAAAAAGTTTACCAATAACACACAAGTAGTCTTCCATACTTTACCATTAAAAGGAATTGAGAATCTTAAAAGTTACAGATGATATAGAAAAGTTTAACCGTAAAAGAAAAAAAGAATAACCTTCAGTACTGTGACACATTTTTACCTTGAGATTTGTGTACGAGTAGACCATTTTATTGACATTAGGAAGATTAATAGCCACAGTCTTCACTATTTTAATCCCCCATATGAGTTTCTGAAGCTGTGTAAAATCACCAAATAGTAAACAGAATGAGTATGGAAAAGCATCATGGTACAGAAGGGGTTAAATCTTTGATAGTCTACCCTGAAACTAACACGGTTTTCTCTTATTCTTTACAGTGTTATGCGGGAATCGTGTAAGCCAGATGACCAAGACTTACAATGACATCGATGCAGTAACAAGACTTCTGCAGGAGGTGAGTGTGCGAGAATACCCTGCCCTGCCTTGGGGGTGGGGGAGTGGGTAGAAGGAGCCTGACCGTACACAGCATAAGGGAGGATTAGGAATGTAAGGGAAAGATAATACGAGAGATAAGGGGGAGGATAGAGAGGGGAGAGAAATGATTAGCGAAAAATAAGAAAACGAAATTATAAAGAGAAAAATAAGAATACTAGGAGAGGAAAGAAAAAAGGGAGATAAGGATAAATGAGAAGAATAAAGACAGAAAGAAGGTGTAAGAATGAGAAAGGAAGGAAGGGAGAGGAAAGAGGAGAAGAGAAGGAAGGATAAAAGGAAAAGATTGTTACTTAAGTGGTAAGGAAGGGGGAGAAAATGTAATAAGGAAGGAGAAAGGAAAGTCAGGAAGAGGAGAGAGGTAAAAAAAAAAAAGGTGAGAACGGGAAAAATCGAAAGAGGTTACGAGAGAGAAGAAGAAGTGGAGAGGAGAGGAGGAAAAGAAGATGAGGAAAATAAAAAGATGTCATAAGAGAAAGTAAGAAAAGAATGGAAGAAAGAAAAGAAAAGAAAAAAAGGAAACAAGGGAATATGTAAACGAATGAGAGAGAGAGAGAGAGAGAGAGAGAGAGAGAGAGAGAGAGAGAGAGAGAGAGAGGAAATTGGAATACTTAGAAGAGGGAAGGACAGGATGAAGGGAGTGGAGGAGGAGATGAGAGAGAGAGAATAAAAGTGGAAGAAGGGGAGGAAAGCTTCTACGCTGTCTGTCTGAAGAAAAAAACCTTAACAAGGCTACGAACATGCTCTCTCTCTCTCTCTCTCTCTCTCTCTCTCTCTCTCTCTCTCTCATGTCCCTGAAAGTGTTTATTTTTACCTTTTAATATTCCATAAAACGTATATTTTCACGGTGTGTGTGTGTGTGTGTGTGTGTGTGTGTGTGTGTGTGTGTGTGTGTGTGTGTGTGTGTGTGTGTGTGTGCGTGCGCTCCTTTTTTCTCGTGTATGACCCCCCATGTTTGTTTTTAGTCAAAAGTTTCTCTCTCTCTCTCTCTCTCTCTCTCTCTCTCTCTCTCTCTCTCTCTCTCTCTCTCTCTCTCTCTCTCTCTCTCTCTCTCTCTCTCTCTCTCTCATTCCTTCCCTCACCATCTCTTCTCTGTGACCTCTCCTCCTCCTCCTCCTCCTCCTCCTCCTCCTCCCTGAATCGCTCACGCTCGTTACGGCAGATAATTAAAGAAAGATTCCCCCCAGCGAGATAAATTTGTTTCCCAAGCCCTTGATTGCGGGAAGGTGCAGCTTATTTACACACAAGCCTTGTTATTTTCACATCTCCCTCCCTCTCTCTCTCTCTCTCTCTCTCTCTCTCTCTCTCTCTCTCTCTCTCTCTCTCTCTCGTGTTCCGTCCATCCGCCGCCTCGCCGCTCGCCTCCCCTTTCTCTATCTGTTTTGTGCCTCATCGCCCCATCCCGTTTTCGTTTTCTTTCCTCTCCTGTGGTGTTTTTGGTGTTTCTTCCTGTGTGTGTGTGTGTGTGTTCTTGTCCTTTTTCCCTACGACTGTTTCATCTTCCTCCTCCTCCTCGCATTTTTTATCCAGTGTAGCGTTAAAGAATGGCTACTGATAAAGAAAAGACATAAAGAAACGGTGAAAGGATTAATCTACTTACATACCTTCTCTCTCGCCTCACTAGTTTCACCTCCCATCACACAAAACTTTCGCTCCCTCCCACCACACTCACACCACACCTCTTGGTCTTCACCCCCTACAGAAAGAGAAGGATCTTGAGCTTGCTGCGAAGATCGGCCAGCAGCTCCTGAACCGCAACAAGGCACTAGAAGAACGCAATAACCTCCTAGATGCCGAGCTCTCCGCAGCCACAGACACCATCACCCAGCTCCGCCATGACCTGCAAATGAAAACAGACCTTCTCCAGATATACACCAACGATGTCGACGAAAGCAGCTGTGAAAGTGAGTTGAAATATTTGGATAAGGAAAACGTAGGGAATGTTTTTAAAGAACCGGTTTTTTTTTTTTTTTTAGTGAATAACTAGTTTTGTCGTGACCTATTTTGATACAGTGTTTAAATGTAGGAATGTATATCTGATGGTGATAAATGTAGCTGTGAAAGTGAGTTAGATATTTGGATAGGGAGAAGTAGGGAATATTTTTTTAAAGAAAGTTTTTTTTTCCGAGTGAATAAGTAGTTTTGTCATGTTTTTTTGTGTGTGTCGTGGAAATGCATGAAAATTGATTTGATGGTGGTGAAAGCAGCTCCGAAAATAAGTTAGATATTTGGATAAAGAAGTATAGGGAATTTTTAAAGAAGAAAGCATGTTGTGTTTGAGGGAATAACTAGTTTTGCCATTTCCTCTTTTAAAGTATTGTGGAAATGTAGGAAAGTTGATCGGATGGTTGTGAAAGAGCTGTTAAGTAGTAGTTAAGATTTTGAATAAAGAAACGTAAGGAATTTTTAAAGAAGGGACGTTTTATGGAGAATAACTAGTTATATCATGCCTTATTTTCATGGATCGTGGAAAAGTATGAAAGTTGATCTGATGGAGGGGAAAGTAGCTATGAAAGTGAGTCAGATAAGGAAACGTAGTGAATTTTTAAGAAGAAAGCGTGTTGTTTTTTAAAGAATAACTAGTTTTGTCATGTCCTCTTTTGATGTATCGTGGAAATGTAAGAAAGCTGATCTGATAGTAGTAAATGTTGTGTGTGTGTGTGTGTGTGTAAAAGTTGAGATTTTTGGTTAATCAAAGGGAAATTCATGATGATAAAAGAGATTTATAGAGGAATTAAGTACTTGTCTATTGATTTGTAACATGAAAATCATTACAAGAAAATGGCAAAGTTTTTGAGAATTTAAACCGATTTCTAGAAACACCACAACATGAATAATGTAAAGAACAAAAACTATAGCAACACAAATAGAACACCACCACCACCACAAGGAACTCAAAATAAATAAAAGCGCAAACAGGTACCACTAAAAACCACAACAGCAAAATAAGAAAGAAAGAATCAACACCATCAACACCAACACCAATACCACAACACTACCACAACACCACCACAACACCACACTATGCTCACCACTACCACACAGACCAATAAACACCACAACAACAAAATAAAGAAAGAAACCACCACCACCACCAACAGATCAACACTGCCACTCATCACTACACCACCACAACACCACATTATCACCACCACAACCACACAGACCAATAAACACCACAACAACAAATACCAACACAAGCGAATCAACACCACCACAACACCTCCACAACCACACAGACCAATAAACACCACAACAACAAAGTAAATAAAGAAACCAACACCACAACACCACTCCCACACAGCTGACCCATCCTTCCCTCCTTGCCCTGCCAGCCACACCCACCACCATCCGCAACATCAATGTGGAGGTCCTGCAACACCGCATCAAGAACCTGGAGGATGAGAACCGATCACTCCATTCCGAGGCAAAGCAGATTGCCAACGACACAGAGCTTTGCGAGGACAAGGAGAAGGAGTTGATGACCGATGTGATTAAACAGCTGAGTGAGTATTGTGTGGGTGTTGTTCTCTCTCTCTCTCTCTCTCTCTCTCTCTCTCTCTCTCTCTCTCTCTCTCTCTCTCTCTCTCTCTCTCTCTCTCTCTGATGTGTTTTTTTGGTATGTTCTTTTCTTATTTGCATCTTTCTCTCTCTCTCTCTCTCTCTCTCTCTCTCTCTCTCTCTCTCTCTCTCTCTCTCTCTCTCTCTCTCTCTCTCTCTCTCTCTCTCTCTCTCTCTCTCTCTCTCTCATAAGTAAGCCTCTCTGTGTCCTTCCCACAGGCGATGCAAACACACAGGTGGGTCAACTTAGCGATGAGCTGGCCAAGAAGGTGGAGGACTCACTGCGGCAACAGGAGGAGATCACCCAACTCCTGGCACAGGTGGTGGATCTGCAGTCACGGAACAAGCGAATGCTGGGGGAGAATGACGAACTGGCCAACATGGTGGGTGTGGCGCGCGACTGCCAGCAGGAACTGACGATGGAGTTGGCCGAGCTGAAGGAGAAGTATGCTGAGGTGCTCGACTTGCTGCATGACACCCAGGACCAGCTGAGGCGGGTGCAGAAAAAGGTGAGGAGGTGGTGGAGTACAATGGAACGCAAAGAAAGGCAAGCCAGGAGGTGGAGGACTGTGGGATATGACGGTGAGGCAGAGGAAGTGGAGGGCAAAAGAAACACAAAGAAAGAAGAGACAGAGGAGGTAGAGGATGATGGAACACAAAGGAGGAGGTGGAGGATGAAGAACACAAAGAAAGAGGAGGTGGAGGATGATGGAACACAAAGAAGAATGAGACAGAAGAGATGGAGGATGATGGAATAGAAAGAAAGATGAGATAGAAGAGGTGGAAGACAATAGAACATAAAGAAAGAGGTGACAGAGACAGAGGAGGTGGAGGACTGTGGGAGATGAAGTACCAGTATAATAGTATAAAGAAAGATAAGACAGGGAGGAGGCGGAGCACAGTGGAAGGTGAGGGAGGGAGTGGAGTAACAGTGAAGCATGGGAGGGTGAGAGTGTATTGGAGCACAAAAGGAAGGCCAGGTTTTTATGACGAGTTTTATTAAGGAGAGGTCTTGGAAAATTAAAGGATGATAATAATAAAGATGAGTGAGGAGGTACTTAGAGGAAGATAGGAGATAGAGAGAAGCAAAAGGTAATGGAGAAGAGAAGATAAGTGAGTAGGACAAGAAGAAAGAATAGAGGAAGGCAAGATAATGAAATGTGGAGGAAAAAGGAGTAGTCTATTCAAGTTAAGATGAGTGAGGAGATACATTGAGGCAAGATAGGAGAAGACAAAGAGAAGCAAAAGATAACAGAAAAGATAAGTTACTGGGGGAAGAAGCAGAAATAGAGGAAGAAAGCTAGGTAAAGAAATGTGGAGAAAAAAAAAAGAGCAGAAAGTAATGGAAATAAAAGTGAAGAGAAGTTAGTAATAGAAGAAGAAAGAAGCAAAACTTAACAAAGAAAGACTGTGATGCTCGTGAAAATTGCTCATCTTCAACTCTTTCAAGGCTGCAGGAAGAAAGAACGGAATTTCCCTCTTATATTGTGAATGATACAAGACAGTGCTTCCTGCGGTGAATGGCTGAGTGAGATGGCGAAGCAGAAAGTTATAAAGCCTTGTAGAAATTTTTGTAGCTTTGAGTATTACTGCTGAAGAATGAGCTTGATTTTCAGCTTAGATAAACAATGATGGGCTGGCTTCTTATGTGATCTTGTTTGCATGTAAGGCAGTATTGGAATCTTGAGGAAAGGCTGTGTTAAAAGCAGAAAAGTGATGAGTTCCCTTTCAGAGTATGGCAAGTGTGGGAATTTCCTCACTGTAGCATCTCCTCCTCTTGTCTGAAATAAACGAGTTTGTGTCTGCATGTTTTGATTTTTTTTTTTTTTTTTTTTTTTTTTTTTCATAGTTTTCTCTGTTGATTTCATTTCCGTGTCTCTGTAGTTACATTTTTACATGGTTCGATTGTCAATATTTTTTCTGTGTTACATATTTTTACTACTTTGTACAAGTTTATATATATCTAAAGTATATAATTCCTCTATTTTTTTTTAAGTTTGTTTATTTTTAGATTATTGAATTTTCTGTATTTATTCTTTGTTTTGTTTATTCACGTACTTTGTGATTAGTTAATATTCACATGCACATTTGTCTCCAGAACCTGCCAGGAAGTCGAGGCCACCACCTTGGCAGCAGCCTCTACAGCTCCCCCTTCAACTCCGGCAACGACTCCATCGCCAGCGAGCTCAACTCCCTCAATTCACTCGGAGAGGAGCATGTCAAAGGGCGGAGGTGAGCACACGGGGAGGCTTGGGTGTTTGTGGTGGTTTCTTTACACTCATCTCAAGTGATTCGCACCTTTCAGACTTGCTCCTGTTACCATCTTACTGATTCAGCATCTTTATATATTTTCTCCTCTGCACTTGATTCCTTTGCAGCATTATTGTTATCATACATGAAGTGGTGTTCTCTTGTGTGCTCTAATGGTTAGGTCCCCTTGATTAATTCCTCCCTCCCCCTCCCCCACAGGAATACGATGCATGTTCTCCAGTCTTTAAAACCACACTTCTCATCCTAGAAATTTGATCTAATAGAACAATAGAGTTAATTTACCTAGTGGTTATGTAGACATCAATAGGTGTAAACTTTGTCTTCTTTTCATAGCACTGATATGAGACTTGTTGCAGTTCTTGGTCTGTCTTTTTGTGTGAGATCAGGTTGTCTTTTCTGAGTCTCCTGCACAGTGACTTGGTGGTGTCCTTGGTGAACAGAGCTTTATGGTTTTGGCCTCAGCAGTATGAATGTAATCACTAAAGCCAGTTTCAGTATTATTTAGTACAGCTATACACTTACATTTCCTTGTCAGCATGAAACTGTAATCTCATGAATAAACATATGATTGTATATGATAAAGAATGAATTAATGGTGCTACTTGTGGATTTTCATTATTGCTCACGACTCAATTTAGTGACGGTTACATGTGTATTTCAACAGCAAGCATGGAACTCTTCCGATGTGTGGCTTAAGCCAGTCAGCTCTGTACCAATACAGGTACTGGTTGTCCCTAGGAAAGTCCCTGCTTACACCCAGCAGCCTTGCTCTGCTTAGGAGGGCTTGGTGCTCACCTGCTATTAGTACTCTTGCTAAAGTCTTTTGTGCCTCTTATGAACTCAATAATTTTTCAGTGGTTCCTCTCTGAAATTTTCATCCAGCTATTTTCCTGTTAATGCCAGAAATCAAAAGTTCAGTAACTAGTACAGCATCGCTGCATCAGTAGAGCCAGTGTGTCGGGAGTATTGCTGCCTGGTGGATGCAAGAAGGGAACACTGTATTGTAGTAGAACGTGTAGCAGGATAAGTGGGCTGACTACCGTGTTGTGCTGCTGGCTTGTTGGCATGGCTCAGGGAACACAGTGCCGTGTTAGGAGACATCACCCGACTCACCCACCAACACACCGCTGACCATACTTGCTCCGTCTTGTTATCGCACCCCGGCGGCACATTGGTGTTCAGGGAGACAGGAAACTCCTCTGCTCAGAGACAAGCAGGGCTGTTAATGGATCCATTTTGCTTCAGACATTTTTCTCTAGATTTAGTTCATGAAAATGTTAGTGTTTTCATATTTTGTGAAGTGTGAGCATCTCAGTGAGATATGCATGGTTTATGGTTGTCTTGTTATTCAAAGGCTGTTCTAAGAAAACAGAATTAAAAAATCCATAGAGAGCATAGCTTGAACACACTGTTAGTGGCTATGTGGCCAGTCCATCACCTGCTTTAGGAAGCCTTCAATATCACACTCAGACATCCACGCACTGACTTGTCAAATACACAGATCCTATAGAAATAATGACCTGGGACACACAAGTACCAAGGTCTTGTTCCCGTGTCCAGTCTTGTTATCTGTTATGGTGCACAAAATATATATTATGGTTATTCACTAAAATTACAACATTTATATGTTCACTCCCAAAACTTGTGGTGTTGATGTATGCTTGATGATTTCTGCTGAGTGGTAATTTCACCATTTTCTTTCCCTCCTGCAGCAGTAACATGATCCGCACGTTTGACATGGTGCGCGTGAGTGGCAAACACTCCGGTTTGGGCTCACAGGGTTCCCTCAACTCCCTCGGCTACGGAGGCTCAGTGCACTCCACCCCCACCCACCACCCGCACACCCCCTCCCACATGGCAGCCACGCACATGACTAACAGCGGCAGCGGCTATGCCATGTCCTACCTCGGCTCGCGTGGGTCATCAATCTACTCTGGGGGTTCTGGCCACCCGTCCTTGGATTCTGGTGCAGACTCTGACGCTTCCATGCACACTGACTCTGAGGACAATTATCCGTTAGTATTGTGGAGCACCAGCAGAACGCCTTGCTACTCTAGTGCACCTTATTTTTCCTCCTCTGTGCTATGTGAATATGAATCAGCTTTTGCTTCACTGTGCTGCACCTTTAGAGGCATGAGGTGCTTCTTCATGTTTGCACAGAGCAGATTCTATTGCCAGATGTCATGTACAGTACTTGCTTTTCCTTTCACACTATTCTACTCCTGAAGCATTGCCATGATTGCCACAAAGAAAAGAAAATGTAGTCTTTATGATGGCTTGAGGAATAACTCCTTTACATTGTCTAACACAGGGGCAGCCACCTGGGTGTGCCTGGCTGGCCTGGGACACCAGACCTGGACTCCTGCCTGCGGCGTCTGCAGCCCGGGGACCGCTCCGGCACACCCTCACAGTTCCTGCCCTATGGCTGCCGCACCCCAGACTCCATCATGTCCACTGGTGAGTGTGTACAGGCACTACAAAGTCACTGGTACTGGTGACTGTTTTTACTTGGAGATCTCTGTTTACTGATAGCAGGACTGTGACTGATTTGTTTTAATGTTACTTGTCTATGCAGGGAGTGGAAAATCAGGCATGAGCTCCTATGGCGGCACCAATGCCAATGACTGGAAGCTGCCACAGAAGCTGCAGATTGTGAAGCCCATTGAAGGCTCCCTCACACTGCACCAGTGGTCCCGCCTGGCCACACCACACCTCGGGGGCTTACTGGAGGAGAGGGAGGGCGTCGCCATCAAGGTGAACACACGCTCACACTGAACATGAGGCACATGCACATTATATATGACCATGCTGTACTTAGTAAGTCATGTTGTTAAAACTTGTGTGTATTGACCTTCACCTTGTGTTGCAGGGTGGCATGGGCACTGATCTGAACCTCGAGGTGTACTCCATGTCAGACCTGGAGGAGGACGAGGCGGAGGAGGAGCACCCCGGCAAGAGATTCATGTCCACCTCAGGAGTGTTCACCTACACCAACTCCACCGTCCTGCACCCTGATGACCAGACCACCTCCACCCCAAGGTGAGGCGCACCACACCTCATGCTGCCTCCTCATCACTCTCTTCATATATATATCTTAAAGTTGTGCATTTGTTTGATTGTCCATACAGTTTTTATTTTGTGCAGTTTTCATGTTGTTTTTCATATTTAAGTAACTAACCCACAATTCTGTCAAGGTTGTGGATATTTGTTGGAATAGTTTGCATTATTTGTATTATTTCCTCTTAAAAGAGTGGCAGCTCGGATAAGACAACATTTCTCATCTTATCATCAGAATTAACTTATACTCATGTGAATATAAGTTTAAGAAAGTGCAGACGACATGCTTTAATCTTTCTTTAAACAGTTCTTTAAAGTCACACATATCACCAACTCACCATTCCTCTAACCCCACAGCGTCCGCCAAGCTCAAGTGAGTGTGTTGCCAGCTTCCCTAGCCCACAGCACCACCACCCCCAGCACCCCAATCCGAGCCCCCTCATGTCCTCCATCCCGCCGTGGGTCAACAGCCACCTTCTCCGTCAACACCGGTCTGGCCAAGGTTCTCAATGAGCGGGGGATGAACCAGCAGAGTTGCTTCTCCCCCACTGCCACACCAGCCAACAGCCCATCAGCCTCCAGGCCGGGGTCTCCTGAGCCTGAAGGGTACAAGCTGCCAGGTGAGCGTCAGAGGCTTCTTATGTGAGGCTATTGGCACTGCAGTCCTCTCTGTGTCCAGCTGTCTGATGTCTAGTGTTGGAATGTCAGGGTGAGAGTAAGAAAGCAGGAGTGTGAGGGTGATGTGCATGGCTAGGTCAATCAGAAATTTTTCTTGTCTTGTCCATCTTCTCTGAAAGAAGTAAGATAAACAGTGTCCTATAAGTATTTGGAATGGAAAGATGTGATGTGTGCCTAATGTCATTTCCCCGCCAGGCTTGGAAGACCTCACCAAGACCTTCTACTATGGCGCCAGTCTGCTGCGCCGCACCTTCTACAAGGACGACCCCTCAGCGCCCCAGTCCCCAACTGGTCCTCGGGTCAACCTGGTGGAGCAGGTGCAGGCCATCGGCGTGGACCGCTTTGTGGGGCTGTCTGGCGGGGCACTCACTGTTGGTGGCGTTGTGACCTCCAGGCCAGCCACCTCCCCCCTCCTCCACCTCTCCAACCTCATCATGAGCAGTGCCAAGAACAATAACACCAGCACCACCACCGCAGCCGCCACCACCAACACCACCACCACAGACTCTGGCAACAACCGCCCCCGCACCAGCGGTGTGTCCTCCCCACCCAAGATCATGTCCCCCGGTGAGCGTCGCCCCACTCTGCCCTCCGGCGCCCCTATGGGTATTCCAGGTCACCCGGGATCAGGTCATCTCGACAACCGTCTCAGCCAGCTCAAGCCAGGCCAGCGGGCCGACCTGGGAACTGTTGGAGGGCGGCCCCGCCCCACCACTCTGGGATCAGTGCCCCCGCGGCCTGGTGCCAGTGCTGCCGACCTCAATGTTGGCACTGTGGGCTGGACCTCCTTTGGCCGCAAGGGTGGTCTGCTGTAGGCTGGTGTTCCTCCTCCTCCTCCTAGGTGCTGACCTGCTAAGTATTGTGATTGTAGATATCTTTGACATTTTTTAAAATATGATAAAAAGTTTTAATTTAAAATGTAAACCTTTGGATCAAAGTTGCCTTCATATCCCAATGAAACATATGAATCGTTAGCACCTTGCAAACCAGGCTGTGGACTCAATATTCATTTCCCTTTGAAGGACAGCATTCACCAATCACTTTTTGGACTAGACATATTCAATGAATCTTTTAGGAAATAGAGGTCTAGAATAAGGATTTATTTTAGTTACTGTGTAACTAGTCAGTATGGGGATCTAGGGATCAGAAATATTAACAATGGTATAGATTCATTTGACTGATTTTAATGATGGTTGTAGGAAGCAGATCCAGATATAACATGTACTGTACATAGTGTTAGTTTTGCTTCTCTTGTGTTGGGCCACTGAAGTGAACGGCACAGCTGTGGCCACACCATGCTTCCCACCAGCTGTTTTTTATGTGACTTGAGTTCAGGTTTGCTCAGTTTGTGGTCAATCAGTCAAAATTGTGCCAAATAATTTATAGATGTTCTAATTCTGCTGCTTGGTCACCTCCCCCCACAGCAGCTTGAGTGACTTTATTCAGACGTGTGTGTGTATGCGTGCGCGTGTGTGTGTATGTGTGCGTGCTCAAAGTTCTCTCAGACAACATGCCTATCAACAAATGCATTTACATACATACATACATGAAGACTGCAACTGATACTAAAACACCTTTACTTGACCTTCACCTTCTCAAACTAAGCCGTGTTCCCCAACCAGCCACGGCCTTCAAAGCATCACATGCCCCAGGGAAAAGAAAGGAATGTTCCAATAGAGTAGAGGCAACACATCACATGGTTTCCCCTTTGGTTGTACAAGCGGCAGAAGGGATCTCGTGATGGAGATCCGGGCCTTCTAGTCACAGCTGATGTTCCTTAAGTTTTCCCAGGACACTTGTTTTCAAAAGACTGTATGGAATTGGCTCTCCCTCCTCATGACACTCCAAAAGTCATTCGTTGTGTGTGTTACCCGACACATGCGTCCATCTGCTTCATATTTTTCATTGAGGAATGGCACGTTGTTTCCCTCCGTTTAGTAATGTTGTTTCCCTTGCCCACTAGCGGCCCTCTGTCCCTACAGATGGCCACACTAGTGCCCTTTGCTCCTCCTGTTGTGTTTGGTCACGCTAACCTTTTGGTGGGTTGCTCTTCTGCTAGACTGCTGGTAAAGAAGCTTGGTTTCTGTAGTAATTGATAACCCATATTGTCTGACTACTGTTTACTTTTATTGTGTTGTTAGTATTGCCATTGTTTTATGCTTGAATGTTGGGTTTTGGGCATCTGAATTACTGCCATCTGCATTTAGTAACATGTTAAGGTTCAAACACATTTCTGACTTAGATTGCAAGATAGTCAGACTCAATCTTCTGAGTTGCATTCATGTGTTCATATATAGATTTCAGTCCATTCATGCAAGAAATGAGTAAATACATAATTGTTAGCTATCCTTGTTGAGTAATTCCAGTGATTTAGCTATTTCAGTGGTTTGGCATTACAGTGGTATGGCCATTATAGGTGGCTTGGTAAATTGAGTGGTTTGGTTATTTCAGTGGTTCGGCCATTAAGTGATTTTGCCACTTCCTGACAAATTTTTTGAAGGGTGACCCACCACAACAACATGACAGATCTTGGAATATCCAGCCGCCCTCATCCCTAAAGCACAACTTTCACAGCCACACAACTTCTGCTGAGCGTGTGTATGTGTGTGTGTCTGCGTGGTGGACCTCATACCCATGGCAGCTGAGTCTGGTGGCGCCAGGGAGTCTGTTCCTTCCCCAGTGTTCTGCCCGGCATGTGGCGCCTCTTGGGCTCAGTGCTGGCAGCAACTTGCTTCTTTTAGCTGACTCTGCCTTGTATTGTTGGTTCACAGTGGGACATGTTTATTTTCAGTCGTTGTACTTACTACCATTTGTGCTTCATTTTGTATATATTGCAGTTAGTTTACTTAGTATGTTTTATTTCAATGGCAAAACTGTATCTCTAGGCATACAACAATCCCTGAGATGAACTGTACGTCCCTGTAGTCTGTAGAACATCGCCTCCCACCCCTTTTTTTTTTTTTCTTTTTTTAACCTTGTATATATTTGACTTAGTTTTCATATACTGAGAAATACATATTCAACTAGATGAATTTGTTTGATTTAACCTGTGCGTATGAATAAGATACAAGCTATTCTTTGACAGTAAATGTGCTGTTTTACTTTTGTGAGAATATGCTGTAATGATTAAACTATTTTGGTGAGTGATTGAGGTGACAATTCAGGTAAGGAATTTATACTAAACTGCATGATGGCAATTGGTTGACCATATATGAACACCTGAAGTACTGCCATTGCTTGAACCACCCAGCACGCCTGATGAACAGTGAGTGGTTTGTTAGATGAAGAAAGGAATGCTTATTATCTTCACATTGGTAACTGTCAATTGGTATTACTACTACTACTACTACTACTACTACTACTACTACTACTACTACTATTCTGGAAGCAATCTGTTTCATCCCCCTCATCAGCTAGTCAGAACTGCTACTACTATTACTACTAAAATCTGAAGATACTGCAGAATGGATACCTAATATAGATAATTTATAAAGATTGTTCTTACTACTACTACTACTACTACTACTACTGCCATTATTACTATTACTTTTGAAGCAGTTTGTTTCATTCCTTCACATCAGCTAGTCAGTCAGAACTACTACCACTATTACTATTATTACTATTACTTTTTCTAACAAAGTCTGAAGATATAGCAGATGATGATAAAGATAACTTAAAAGCAGTGAAAAGGTGAAAAAAAAGACAGTTAATGAGAAAGATAGAACTCAGCAAAATTGGAAACCTTTGAGACCTGTGTTCGAATATCACAGGCTTCACCGCTTCACTTGATTCGCCAGTGACTCCTTAACAGTTCCAGGGGACAGACGCAAGCTCATCTCACCTCACTCTTCCCTTCTCGCGTACATTCTAGTTAAGTACATTCAATACTATTAGTTTCAGGCTGTGCACTGTGATGTATTTAACCAACCCACACGCCCATATTTCAGATAATTCCATATATAACCTGGTTTTTTTATTTTTATGCTAGCAAATCGTCATGGTCATGTTTGCTATAGTTACTTCCTCCCTAGACACACTTGTGACTCATCATTTCTACCCTGACTAGCTTCTCCGATGAGAGAGAGAGAGAGAGAGAGAGAGACTGGGGTGAGGGAGTGGAGAGCTTTGTCCACTCAAAACATTGTCAAACCACACTTAGGACACCGCCGAGCTCCACCAAAATGATGGATTGGGTGTCTAACGTTCGTCAATAGAGTATAGTTAAAGTTACGAGAGTTTTAAGGGTGTTTTTAAGGTTCTAGGGCCAAATTAACATTTCTGCATATTAAAAAGGAGAAACATTATTGGGAACCCGGCTATCTCTGGCCTTGGAAAACATAGTGAGAGAATAGAACTTTTCAGAATACGGCTTTTTAATTGTGACGCAGGTTGTAAAGGGTCTTTTTTATGGTTCTAGTGACATTTTAACGAGAGAGAGAGAGAGAGAGAGAGAGAGGGTAATCCTACATTGAGCAGCCCGTCCCACTCGCACTGGCGCAAACATACGCGCAAGCACACACACACACACACATTTATACTCATAATAATGATAATAACTGCTACTGTTTCTCCTCCTCCTCCTACTACTACTACACACCATCACACACTTTCATTCCTCATTTTTTTTCTCCTATTACCACACTACATATGTATTTCAGTCGGGCAACAGCAGGAATCACTGAGAATTGAAGGAAATGGCGAGAGTTGACACAGGGAAGGAGGGGGCGTTTGTAGGGGGTGGTTAGTCCGGGTCATGGTGGGCGCGGGGCGGTCTGAACGGGGGTATATATAACCATTGCCTTATTTAACACAATGATGGGCTATTTATCTATCTTGGTGGTTGATTCTGGCTTTGACTCACTCTCTTTGTCTGGAAACACAGGGGAGTGCAGACAAATATTGTTGGACTGACCTGGGGGAAGACACAGCTAACTCCGGGCTAAGGTGTCCTAATGACCCAATATTTACGTACGTAATTCATTCTAAAAATCACGAGAAGAAAAAAAGCGCCAAGACTGAAATGCACTACATTTTTAGACGCAACAAACACTTTACCTAATAACCAAAATATAATACCGTTGCCGAGTCTATTGTTTACACCGGCATCTCCAACGAACGGTTTGTATTTTGAAAGTAACGGGGTTTCAAACACTCAAAATGTCGAGATGGAAAGCACAGCCACACTACTTCATGTTACATTTTATGAATACGTAATTTTTTTGCTTTCCAGCCAAATAAAGAAAATACAGATTCCTCGTCGTATAAAGATTTTTGTTTTCTATTTTGGTACCGTTGAAAATTTTAATCTGAAAATACGAATAGTTAGACTAAATTTCGTGGATTATTATTACTTGGGTCATATTTTTCATACCTTTTAAGTGTTATATCAAGCACTAAAGCAATCCTAGACGTGTTAATTAAAATAGTTATATTTTATGCAGTGACTTTAATGATATTTTTCGGTAAACAAAAACACCTCTAGATTCGATTCTGTTGCTCTTTAAAACTTAATATACTTTGCTAATAACAAATCAGATATCATAACAATGCCAGCTCCATTAATAAAAGAAAAATATTCTTACCCATACGTTGAGATGGATTTCTTGCCTGTTTGACGAGTGACTCCACCTCCCCCGCCCTCACCCACACACTTCACCTCTCCCTTCCTTCTCCTTCTCCTCCACTTCCTCCTACACCCAAGGTACCGAAAAGACTTAGAAACACTTGCAGAATCCGAGAAAATACGTTTAAACAATAATTTTCTGTGGCAGCAGCTGGCGGCGGGGACGAGCTGGGGAGCTTGGTGAGTGGCGAGGCAAGTGCAAGACGGAGTGGGAGCGGACCTGGAGCCGGGCGCTGATTGGTGGAGAGGGTGCGGAACAAAACAGAGCAGGAGGTGGTGATTGGTGGAGAGATGCTGGTGTGGGTGTGTTTGCGGTAGCAGGTGAGGGAGGGAGCGGGACGGGAAGGGTCAAGGTGCCAGGATACCAGGATACCGAGTGTGGTGGTCTTGTGTGGTATGTTATGGTGCGTGATGGTAGTGGTGGTGTGGTGTGATATGGTCTGTGATGTAGTGGTGTTATGGTGGTGGTGTGTGCTGTGGTGTGGTGTGTGTGATAGTAGTGGTGGTGTGGTTTGGCGGTGGTGGTGTAGTATGATGTGTGATGGTAGTGGCTGTGGTGGTGGTGGTGGCCTGGTGTGATGCTGTGTGGTATGTTATGGTGTGTGATGGTAGTGGTGGTGTGGTGTGCTATAGTGACTGCTACCTACTGAACTGACGTGTGTGTATGTGTGTGTGTGTTGTGTGTGATGATAATAATAGTAATAATTACTGTTTATTAATGCAAAAGGCAGCTGAGAGATTGAAAATATATAATAAAAGGATACATAGCAATAGTAAACTAGTTCTACTTAGTATAGGCAAAATTCCAAACGTCACAACTCCAGCAGTTAGTTAAAAATGACGTGTGATAAAGGTCATGAAAGTTATGTAATTTTAAAGCTAGGAAAGAGTTAAGTGAAATCTTTAGGGATTTTGTACTTAAGGTGCAAATAAGAGCTTGAATCTGAATGTTTATGTAACAGAGTTGATTATAAATGAATAAATCTGACAATAGTAAGAATGGTGCTTTTGTTGTCATGGTCGTTCCAGGGAGGTGGTATAATGGACAAGCTTGTTGTGGTGGCGGGCAGCTCGTTGTGGCCGTGGGTGTGGGGGCGTCAGGAAGTGATGGTATGTTGGGTTGTTGAGTAATTTGGTTGCGAGTTACTGTAATTGTAGCTGGTGGAGGTCTGATACATGGTCGTGATTGCTCTGGTTGGGATATCCGCTCCATAGAATCTTCCATTCACAAGTCTGAACAAAGATAATAGAGGAGTGTGGATCTCAGGAGATATTTTCATATAGAGGGATTGATGTATGTACTTCAGGTGGGCAATTTTGATTACTTATTGCAGTGACGCCTCAGACATGAAAATGGATATATTTGTTGACGTTTTCACAGAGCATCACCATTGGCTATCACTCTCAGATGCTAATGATGCACTTTTGATTGGCCAGTCAGCTGCATGTGTTCTCTCTTGGACAGTGAGACAGAAGGGACCTCGGCGAGCCTCAGTTTTGCTGTAAGAATATGCTATACCCCTTTAAATTCATTTTTTGCAGATTCAAGGATATTTTTCTGTATCTGAGGATATTTTTTTCGGTGTTCTAAAGAAATCTCACATAGCAATTGTGAGAACGCTGCTAGAGTTTTAGACGAGTCGAGCAGTGAAGCCATCACTCGTATCACTGTGTTTAGAGGATGACAGGCAACCAAAGTCCATGTGTTCCTCATTCTCTATGAAGCATAATTTTGTGGCAATCATCTCCTCAGGGCACATTCCTCTACGTGGGACTGTCAAATAGAGAAGAGAGTGTTGACTTGACATGGACTGGACGCCATGCAGCGGTACCCATGAGAAGGCTGGTGGCTGGCGAGGGTCGTCGGTATTGGTCTTGACAAGCGGCCGGTCTCGATCACTAAACAGTGCCTGTGAGTATTTCCTATTTGTGAGTTTGAGTTTTATTGGGATGGAGTTCAGATTAGTTGATATATCACTTGAATTACAGCAGAATTATTTTTAGGAAATTTAAAAATACATAAAATGGATCAGTTTTGAATAAACTTTTAATTTTTACCGAGTTATTTACAATTTTGTTAACGTGAATTGTGTGGAATTAATTTATTGATTGTCAAATAAAAAAAAAAAAAGACATTGAAGTGAATCGATGTTTAATGAAAACAAATAGCTTAGATGCAGGTAGTGCTGTAGTGGAGAACAAGTAAAGCCTCACTGAACTTTTCCAAGAGGACTTATTGGTTCATTAACACTGCTTGTTAACTCCATCTCAGCAGCACAGGACACCCAGGCACTGGAGAGCTCCAAGGAGAGCGGCAGCAGCATACACGCAGGCCGCTTCACTGCACGCATGGCAGGCATCACCATTAAAGAACACTTCACTATCACCCTCCAATGAGCGTTGTTTAGACCGCTTAGCAAGTACTACATGTTACATCTAGGGAACGGTTACAGTACTGTGGAAAAATTAATTTGTTCTCCCTCTTTAGTTTTGTTTATCTTTTATCAAAAAAAAAAAAAAAAAATCAGATTTTTTCCTCAAAAGAAAATTATGTGTTGTAGGTGATACTAACAGTAGTTTTTCTGTTTATTATTAAGTGAAATTTATTTCTAAAGTGATATCATTGTTTTACAAGTTGTTGAAAGCATTGCATTAAAGATCATGAGGTACGTTGTTGTTTGTACAGATGGGCCATGTTGATGCTTTCACGCACGTACACATTAACAAAATTAAATAAAAAAAATTTGTGGTATCTATTTCTTAGTTTTAGATTGTCTGATTGAAAAGATTGTAACAAGGGGATATGTATAGGATATGTCTGTTTATGTATTTGTATTTGTATTTGTGATATGAATTCATACACATACGAAACCAAGACAAGCATGTAATGTGTATTCTCAAGTCTGATCACTTGATGGCATGTTTATTTTTAGGGTGTCATGTAATGCAGTACATCAAGATGGCATGAGATTCTTCAAGGTTGGCTGCACACTGCTGCTGCTGCTGCTGCTGCTGTTGTTGTTGTTTACTAAAATAAGTATGGATTATCTTAATATCTTAGGAGTGGAAGTTATTTTGCAATTCAATCTTTATTGAAAATAAAAGTAGTCCTCTAGAATCTTTTTGAACTAGTGTATGATGTAACGCTGGGGGAAGTGTTTGTGCTCCTAACGTGAATGTTAACTCAGGTTTAGTAGTTCACCAAATCACAAGTCACTTAAGTGAAATGTATGTGAGAATACACTGCTTAGAATTTTTTTAGAAAAATATATTCATTGCTGTTTTATGAAAACAGTTTATTCTAGATATTTGTGACATTGAAATCATGACATGCATTGACAAATGGCCAAGCACTGGTTGAACGGCATAGTGGCTGCAATTTTAGAAAAATGTGAATGTGTAGGGCAGTGGTTCCCATCCTTTTTCTTGTTAAGAAACCCCTGAATGATGAAACCATCTACCCAAACCACGAGTAATCTGACGCGGAACAATTTTAATTTCTCTCTCTCTCTCTCTCTCTCTCTCTCTCTCTCTCTCTCTCTCTCTCTCTCTCTCTCTCTCTCTGTGTGTGTGTGTGAGAGAGAGAGAGGGTTGGGGGGAACCCCTGAAACAGGGTACTCAGCAGGGTGGTGTCTTAAGTCATGTTATTCACTATCCTCATGGACAAAATTGCCTGCTGGCCATTCCCACAAAGTCTCGGGTGGTAATTTATGTTGACGACGTGTATAGCAAGATTCTTTGCTTAATTAACAGTGAGGTGAACTAGCGCGCAGGAAGAAAGAATTAACGTTTGTTTAATCTGTTCTCATGCAGTTTGTTAAGAAGTCTGAGCAGTTTCCCTTGTCAAGATATAAACGATTCTATTTATTTTTTTTTTTTTCCATATGAACAACCCACACAACGTGAAACACCGTGCCATACAGTATGTGGTAAAGATGAATGTACAACTTTTGAGAATGCCTGAGCGCACCGGTAATTAAAGTTAATTATCTGGTTTTAATGTTTTCTGTTTCCAAGTTTCAGCAACACATTATCCATTGAATGAGCTGCTTTGTGGGCGTGGAGGGCGAACCATCATCAAGGTAAGGAGAGTGCAGGGTTCAGTGCGATTGCGGTCAGAATGGGGAATGACTAGTGGTGGAGTCAAGGGAGAGTCCATTGTCAGAGAACGGGGAGGAAGGTTGGTGGGCGAGTCTATTGTCAGAGTTGGAGGAGGAAGGTTGGTGGGCGAATCTATTGTTAAAAGCAGGGGAGGAAGGTTGGCGGGCGAGTCCATTATGAGACCTTTACCTGGCTGACGACGATACGAACCCACTTTCCAAGAATTGGACTGGATTACATACAATTACTTGCGATTCCATACAATTACTTGTAATTACATACAATTACAAAGGAAACTCAGAGAATGGGGAAGAAAGGTTGTGGTGGGCGAGTCCATTCTCAGAGGTGGGGGAGGAAGGTAGATGGGCGAGTCCATTATGAGATCTTTACCTTTACCTTTACGAAACTTCCACGAATTGGACTGGATTACAAATAATTACTTATGATTACCTATAATTACTTTAAATTACATACAATTACAAAGGAAACTACGGCTACCTTGATCTTGATCTTGAGTGGTTCCTCTGACCTGCTCGAACGTCCCTCTCACTGATTCTAAACAGTAACTATCTAAACAGGTAAGTACTTGATTGTCTTTTCCAGCGGTCATCTCATACGCCTTGTACACCAGATTCATTCCCTTATTTAGAGTGAACAACTAAAAGGATGAACTAGTAATTGATAAGAGGGTCTTGTGTCAGAAATTGAAAGTGACTCGTGCTTTAGAAAACTTTATTTACTGTGCTTTGGTTACAAATAAAGTGAACGAACCTTTGTCAACATTTACTTATTTCACCTTGGTATAATATAGTAGTAACACATCTGAGGTCAGGAAGCTATACATAGCAACACTTTAACCATGAACACTGTGGTGGATTAACATTTATACACGTAATACATAATCAGCGAGGCACACTGGTCTTTACAAATGCTCCCCAGGATGAGTCGAGCTGTGGTAAGGTGAGTGCGGCTGTAGCTATCCCTGGTGAACCACAACGCTGTGCTTAGGCCACGTCCTTCACCACCACTGAGGCCACCAGTTATGGACGAAGTGTTGGAGCTTGGGTGAGCAGCATTTCCTCGTCACTCATTTCAAGGATGATAATGAGTACAACTCTGCGTCATAACGGAAGATCTTACGTGTTAGATGTTGTGGGAATCATCTGCCATAAGGCACAATGGCTCTGTCACAGACCTCTCCGGTAAACACTTCTCTGAAAAGAATAGTGGCAGGTCTTAATGAGAGAGAGAGAGAGAGAGAGAGAGAGAGAGAGAGAGAGAGAGAGAGAGAGAGAGAGAGAGAGAGAGAGAGAGAAATTGTTGTTGAGGATTAATTTATTGCACCCTTGACGTCACACAAAGAAAGTTTTGGGGACCATATATAAGATTTCCAGTGACTATTAACACACACACACACACACACACACACACACACACACACACACACACACAAAGAATTAAAAAAAATAACTAATTTGTATAACCACACTGTAATGGTGTGTAATGGTTTGCATGTCTTAGGACGATGTGTGCATGGCTGCTGATTCTGTCTGTGTGGATGATGAAAAAAAGTCTGTAGTTCTGGCGACTGCGGTGGTGGTGGTGGTGGGTGAGGTCGTATTTGGTGTTCCTCTCATCACACACGAAACCAGCACCAGCAGCCCTGCCTGTCCTTGGATCGGTGGAGCCGTCTGTTTAGTATTTAGCCGTGTGGGCAAGCGTGCAGTGTTGGTGGTGTGCAGGCAGAATTGTTTCAATATTGCCGTGTCGTGTTTTTTGCGTGGTGATGGCTGGATGGTGACTTGTAAAGAGGGAGCTGTGTCCAAGGAAGGGTTGTGTCCCCACCATCGTTGGTGGTGGCCGCTTGTACTGTACATCCTCTCATACTATATCGAAATCACTGAGGTTGTCTGTTGTTCTAACAATCCATTTTCCTTGACCACGACGTCCTTGGTAGTGCTGATAGAGGACTAAGGATACTTGGTCGGGATGGTTGCTCTTGCATGTCTTGACAGTGAAGGCGGCATTCATGTAGTTTATTCTTTTTACCACTGTTGCCATATGTGTCTCGCTAGCAGGTTGCCTGTTTTGCTTCATTTCGGTGCGCTGAGAGCAATTCTCAAAGTTTCGTTTTGTACCGTTTCTAGCGTGGCAGCGTTGCTGGTGGTGGTGATGGTGGGGAGGGCGGGACTTGATAGACGTCATTGATCGAGGTTGATGCAGGTAATACTACCATTCACATACTAATGTGGGGCACCTGCAGATGTATTTCAGGAATATATATGGTGGCAAAAGCTTGTGCTAGGCATTTTGCCATAAGTTGAGGTTCAGTAATTAATTGCCAGAGGAGGATTTGAGAGCCAAAATAAGGTGGAGAGACCTTTTTCTTCTTTATATATTTATAGCGTACTTTAGGTGAATCATTAAGGTACTGCACAAGAAATTATTCATATTCTGAGTCGAAATATTGAATGTACGATATTGATGGTTGACATGAAATCATTCAATGCATCAAACGTCACAGGGGAATTTATACTTAGATGGGAATTAACTGCTTCCCAAGCTCGCTGTTTTAGTCTGATAAGACGCCCATAAACCAACTTCTTTATTTATGAAGGTGTCAACAGTTTTCTTCATGTACGGCATATCTGAAAAATATAGATGTGTGAATCATTACATGGAGGCTGCGGGGCAAGGGTGTAAGCATTTGTATGTCACCAATTCTGTCGTAGTCAGAAGTAAAGATAACGTCCAAGATGTTAAGAGAAGGAAAAAAAACAGTAGGGTCCTTCACTCACTGTTTAAGTCCTGAAGAAAAAAAAAAAAACACCTCATAAAACAAGTGGTCATTAAAAAAATAAATGGTTACAGTAGGGGATTGAAGGGTCCAGTCAATAGAAGGAAGATTGAAGATTCTTTGCCACAGCAGTGAAGAAAATTAGATTGTAATAATTGTTGGTTAACGTTAAAAGAATCTGAGGGTGATCGGTACATGAGAACAATATAAATATCAAACTGAGTTAAATTAATTGCTTAAGTATTTGGTGGTGTACATTGAGTCATATTAGAGGAGGCTTATTATATTCTTAGCATTAGAGAGTCACCGATTTCTCCAATTGTCAACAGTACGAGTGTGATCCTGCTCCTGCTCCAATCCTAAGGCAACTCCCCATATCTCTAGCGTATTCCTGAACAGCCCAGTTAGTGCCTGTTTTAATGCTCCCCACCATTAATTATAAACTCACCTATATTGCCATCTGTCCCACCTGCTTTTTCCGGTCTTGATAGCTCTCACTGGTAAAGCTGACTTGCTCCTCTATCTCAATATCTTTCATCCCCTTTTTAACTGTAACTGAACACATTTCCTGTTTCTTACTTCTGCCAAATAATACTCAGTCAATACTGTTCTACTATGGGCACAACTTCCTCCCCGCTGCCTGCCACCTTGCCATCCACAGTAAGCTTCACCCCCAGGAGTGTTGCTGGCACGGGTTCCTCCTAACCGTCTCCACGCTTCCTTTTATCTTTCTCTGACTTTTTGTAAAGGATCGTTGCATTCACCCCCTCCCATATTACCTCTCATGATTGCCTGAGCTTGTTTCTTTGCATCAATATATATATTCCATGCCTCTGTCCATTTTACTTCGTACCTTCCTTCAAATCTACTCCGGTCGGAGCACCGCGGCCATGCTGCACCGCCTTATTACCTGTTGCTTGACGTGCCTGGCTCACCTCCCTCCTCACTCCACGCCTCGCGCCGCCTCCTGCCTGGTATCCTCCTGAGCTACGGCCATCCTGGGAGTCCCGGCGAAATTCTGACGAGCCACAACACGCGTGATTGTGGCAGCTTGGCTGTTTTTCTTGAGAACGAACACGTGCGCGATGCTCGACCTTCCACAGGTTACCAAGCAGTGGGTAGTGCGCAGCATGGCGCGCACAAAGTGACCTGTTCCTTGACGCGGTAATTTATGAATCACAAGGATTTATTTATTTACTTTATTAATTACTTTTTATTTTTTTTAATATCACACAAGTCTTAGGTTTGAGTTCGAGAAAAAGCCAGTAAATTCATGTTGATGCATAAAGTATAATGAAAGCATCCTGGTAACGAAGGGAAGCCGTGTGAAAGTGGACAAATAATAGAATGAAAGATATGCTTTATGAAGTATGTTTTAATGAACCGTTCGCAACACAACACAGTATTGACCTACATTGAAATGATACACAACTATTACTTAATCCCTTTCACTACGGTAACTATATGATGTCATGATAAGGTGTACAAGAACAATACAATACAATGAAAGTACTCAAGTCAGCAGCAGCAGCCTTCCATGTTACTTGTCAGGTGATGAAATGCACCATTGTGAAGCTGTATGAAGTAAATGTTGATAAATGGTTTTTACATCGCTCTTGCTTGGACTGAATAAGTATGAATATTGACTGAAGAGTGCAAGATGACCTCCAGTGAACAAAAGGAGTGATAGAGTGTATAGTTTGAGAAGAAAGGCAGGAAGGGAGTGAAAGCTCATAAGTCTCCAGTAAATGTCTTCTTACTTTGTATCTCCCAGGTGCAGGAGTCAGATTAATAAATACCTTGAAAAAAATTATAATGTTGTTGATCAAGAGCTTACCTATTCTCAAATACACAATCTACCTGTCTATTAAAACTGGAATGAATGAATGATGTATAGCTATGTATAAGCCAAGCCACAGCTGATGTCACCTCAGACCTGATGTATCTTAACCCCTTCAGTACCTTGCCATAATTTCATATTCATTCCGCTTACTATTTGGTGATTTTATACAGCTTCAGAAACTAATGTGAGGATTAAAATAGTGAAGACACTGGCCATTAATCTTCTGACCTTCATAGATTCTTCCAAATGTATATAAAATTGTCTAATCACACCAAGAATTCATGATAAAAAATGCATTCCAGTACTGAAGGGGTTAAGGTTACATTCACAATATCAAACACTGAACTGCTGGAATGTGCCACAGCTGAAAACCTTCCCACAATTTTTTCTACTCAATGTCATGGTTTCTGAATACAAGTTGACTTCAGGAACACCAAACCAATACACACCCACCAAACACCCCACACAGGAAACCACAACCACCACCACAACCTTATGCCACTCCTGACTCACTGCCCCATCACCCACATCACCATTTACCCCATCTACACATTCACCACAAATACAGAATTAGATAGCAGCATATCAGTGGGCATTTTTTTTTTTTTTTTTTTTTCTCCTTTTTCTTGCCCCAGGTCAGTGTCCCTCTTACAGATGAGGAAGGCATCGCTATTAGTATCATTGGCTGGATATGTACTGAACGCTATTCATGTCTCTACCTTGTCTAAGAGAAATACAGAAGAAGGTAGTTATTAGGCTTATTTAGATGTAAAAATGTCAATTCTTGCTGTGTCCAAGAACATTGAAATAGTGAATTTTTTGTGATTGGGAATATAGAAATGCTGCTTTTTATTCATCTAAATACAGTAATGATTAAAATATATATAATGTCTGAGTCCTGGATTCTAAACACCTTTTTTGTAGCTAATATAAAAATATACACTGATTTTTCATCCAAATCTCAGTATGTGCATTTACTGCCAACAATACCAAACCAGTTCATATTTTCTCCCTGCAAACAAGCAAACAATGAGCATCACTCCTGAATGCACCACCACTGCACCACACTCTCTGCTATCTGGACGGAGAAGCAGCCACACTATATACAGTACACTTCCTCTTGGCAGCACAGCACCTACTCGTACCTCACACCAGCTAGCCTTGCCTCACACCACACACTCTCATGAATCAATATATACATTCATATAATTCTTCATATACACTTCATATGGTGATAAATGATTTACAGTACATTATAAACAGACTTCATACACACACACACACACATCTACTCATCTTGGGGGAAAAATACTCTATAAATGTTATGGCATGCATGTGCAATAAAACATCTTTGCTACTACAAGTATATACATCTAGCACAATACATTCCTCTTAGCAATGCATGAAGTCTCTAAGCAGAGTGGAAGTCAAGGACCAATCAGCCTTCTTTTATATAACTGGCATCAATAATTTCATAATTTGGGGGGAAAGTAATATTAATGACGTTTTAGAGAATTTTCAGACCTCAGCCAACTTCTCTTCGCATAACAAAAGAATTCAAATTGCAGAGGAATCAGAATTTTCTTATCTAAAGAGGGACAGTCATCCAACCTGCACAAAGAGAGACATTCTGTTTGTCTGGTGAGTGAGGCATCCACCACACACTCTTGTACCGAGTGTGGTGTAGTGCTTCATTACATTTTCTGGTACTTGATCCACTCTCTTACAAAACCTCTCATGCAAACACACCCACAAAAATACACACTAGGTAACTACACACACACACACACACACACACACACACACTTGGGTTATGAGAGCTGTATGTTCTCTGCAGCAAAAGAATCAGCTTTGCCCATTCTGTCACTCAGTAAGGACAAGAGGGGCATCCCAGGATGGAGGAAGGGGCCAGGTGGTGAGGGGCTGCATGGTTCGGTACTCTAGGGCTGCGTGGTTGTACACATTCCTGAAGAAATGCAGGCCGGTGAGCAGCTCCACGTCCCGCACATTGGCCAAGTGATAGTTCAGGTACTCACTGTCGCTCTGCCGGGGGAAGAAGGCAATTGATGGAGTGATTCATCGGTGCCACAGTACCAATAAGAAACTAAGAAAATAAGCACAGTGGATTAATAAAATAACTGTCTGCTTTTGCATTTCTCTCATCATAGGACATTTTTTTTTCTAGAGGGAGATTTCAATGAATCAATGGAGCCATAATACCAAAAAGAAAGAAATAAACAGATCAATAAAATAACTATCTGCTTCTGCACTTCTCTTTCCTATGAAACTTATTTTCATGAGGGAGGTTTCAAAGATATGTAAGCTCTAATTTTGGATAAACCATTTGGCTTTTCTTCAGTTCTTCCAGTCATTGCCATAACTGGTGAGTGTAAGGGTGGCAGAGCTCACCATGAGGCAGTTGTCAGGGAAGTGTGTGTTGGGGAAGATGAAGGCCAGCATCTCCTTGGGCTTGCTGGGACAAGGCACTGATCCACACTGGCTTATCACAAAGAAGTAGTTACTTGGCACGAGAGGTTTGACAGTGTTCCTGTTGAGAAGAGAGATGAACGGTGACTATAGGTAATGTTTGGTCCCAGTCATTCACCAGCCAAAGACAGTCCGGTTCTCACAAGCATTATGTTTTTATAAAATTGTTTGGAAATGTTAAAGAAAGGCAAGATAATTTAATCTAATACATTTTCAACATTGTTTAAATGAATTTCTGAGATTTTCATTCTTAATTTTCAATTCCGTATCCTTGAATTATAATAAAAACATAAAAGTATATTTGTAACTTAGAGAATGTTCTAATTAAGTGTTGTAAATTAAAGTTCCCCAGAGCACCTTGGTCTGATAATCAATACATGACACATTACACATGCCAGTCCAGCTCCCCACACATCCCAAATCCCCAGCATCATGCAACACAGCACAGCACAGTAGACTCACAGCACGGTGGCCACAGGATCCTGGTGGCCATCAATATCAAGGTCAAAGATGGGGCCATGAATCACATTGATGGCCCCAAGAGACTTGGTCCACTCCTTGATAGCCTTCACCATGGCCTGCCGACCACCATCAGCATACCCGGCCCTCACTGGAGCCATGTTGGAGAGCAAGTAACCTTCAGCCTCCAAGAGTTTTTTCATTTCAAGCTCTGGGAAAGATACAACCAAAGTCACATATCTTCATCCTTGCCACAGCCCTGCCATAAGGAGTCACAATATTGCAGTACCACCTTCTTTGCCTGTCATTGGAGGATTAAGTGCCTGTTGGCTGTATGGACCAAGCTATTTTTGTCCATCTGTCTTTACACCAGCAAAACATCCCCTACAGTTATTGTCATGTTAGGTAATTGGAAAGGACATTCAATAATCTTGCTGTGCTCTAACTCACCCTCAGGGAAGAGCTGTGTGAGGGTGACATTACTATCAAGGTACGCCTCTTCAGTCAGCATCTTCTGGCACTGGTCCTGCTGAGAGCGCTCCAAGCGGGGATCAGCCCTCCAACATGCAGGAACTGGCTGCTGCTCTTCCAGGCCCGCTTCCTGTCACAAAAGGAGAAAACCAGACATGGATTAAAACAGCCTGGAGAAAACCAGTTGAGGGAAGAAGATCAGAAGAAAGACAGTGAGATGAAGGGATGGAAGGAGATCAAAGGAATGACAGAGTGAGATGAAGGGATTGAAGATGAAGGGAAGACAGAGTGAGATGGAGGGATGGAAGAAGATCAAGGGGAAGATAGAGTGAAAGGAATGGAAGAATATCAAAGGAATGACTGAGTGAGATAGAGGGATGGAAGAAGATCAAGGGGAAGACAGAGTGAGATGGAGGGATGGAAGAAGATCATGGGGGAGACAGAGTGAAATGGAGGGATGGAAGAATATCAAGGGGAAGACAGAGTGAGATGGAGGGATGGAAGATCAAGGGGAAGACAGAGTTAAATAGAGGGATGGAATCGTGGTGAGTCACAAAGAAAGATGCAAGGGACAGAGACAACTGGAGGAGGACTCATGTATGGCACCAACCTCTCACTCCAAGAAAACCACAAAAAGGAAGTGAAAAGAAGAATACAAAAATACAGTTAATTGTTGATTCAAAGGACACACGAAAGACAAAAATACACACTGAAATAATTTGTCATCTCTTTTTCTCAGTAGCAGGTAATGGACTCACCTCCTCCAGCACTGTCAGGGTGGCGTTGGATAAGGTGAAGCTCGTCCACACTCCCAGGGATAGAGTCTCATGCAAACCTGAGAGAATGAGAAGGTAGAGTGAGAATTGCAGTAAAAAACATACAATTGCAGCCAACTAAACTATTATATTTACATGGTTTTCTCTTTTATTAGGTTCGTAAATTCAAAAGTTCAAATTGTGATTGTGATTTTATGGGCTTGACTTCCATTTTGAGCTTTGACAGTAGAAGGCTGAGTCCAAAAATGTGACTGTGAGCTTGAATTACAGTGACACCAACCATAGATGTACTACCAAACCAGGCCACTCACCAACAAGACAGGATAGGATGACAAAGTGAGAGTATGTGAAGAAGGGAAGGAAGACTAGTGATAAGACAGTAATAGCATAGACACAATAATTGTACAAAGCCAGGCCACTTACCAACAAGACTGGATAGGATGACAAAGTGAGAGTATGTGAGGAAGGAAAGGAAGGTGAGTGATGAGAGGGTTACAGCATAGACGTAGTAATTGTACACAGCCGTCCACTCACCGATAACATGACTGGAATGCAACAGAACCTTCAAATTTCCCTGGATATCTTTTGGTTTGGAGAGACCTGGATTGCCCCAAGGAACATGTGTATTGAGGAGCAGCTTTTGTTCCTCCCTCGTCATGGGTCTTGGGGTGGTGGTGGTGGTGGGGGCAGGAGTGGTGGTAGTGGTAGTGGTGGTGGTTGTAGTGGTGGTGGTAGTGGTGGGAGTGGTTGTGGTAGAGGAAGTAGTGGTGGAAGAGGTAGTGGTGTCTGGTGGTGGTGTGGTGGTAGTGGTAGTGGTAGTAGGTGGGGATGTAGTGGTGGTAGAGGGGGTAGTGGTTGGGGGAGGGGTGGTTGTACTAGTGGTGGTGGTGCTGGAGGTGGTGGTGGTGGTGGTGTCAGGGTTGTTGTTACTGGGGTCATTCTTAACACTGTCACTACTGTCAGCATTTTCTGTGTTGTTGATTTTGTTAGTGTCACTGCTGCCGCTGCTGCTGGCCTCACCACTGCGGCGCCTACGGGCAAGACTCTCTTCCCCCTGAAAGACAAAGAAGTAACTGTATATCTGTGTTCATGTTAAGTGTGAGTGAAAGAAAATGAGAAGACTGTCACCTGAGAGATACAGAAGTAAATGTACAACTACCTTCATGTTGTTTAGTGTGATTAAGAGAACAACCTTCAGTAACATAGGATGATATAGTGATGGATTATGCCAAGAAGGGAAGAGAGAAGGACAAGAGGATAAAAGCACAGAATGAGGGAATACAAGAACTAGAATGAGCAGAGATGACATTCACTGTGGTCACTTACACTAAAAACTACCAAGTCACCAGTACTGCCCACATTATTCTCAATATCAGACAAACCTTTTAATTCAAACTCAAATAAAAACTTTGCAGAAATCAGATAGTAAGGAGTAGCTAGGAACTGTCATCATGTGGGGAGAAACACCAGGAAGGAACCAGTGGACAGTTACTCACCAATGCATCTTGAGCCTCAGGAATAAAGCACTGGCATGCATCCTCAGAGCTTCTTAACTGCAGCATGCCAACAGGGGGAGGCAGGAGCTCCTCAGTCAGGACAGCAGGGTTGGGGGAGGCAGGAGGAGGGTCACGCAGCAAATGGTTCAGACTCCCTGCTGTGCCTGAAGGGGATAAGGATGTTGTAAGTTCTGCACTAGACTGGCAATGTTATGTCTATTTGTGATGATATTTTTTTTCCATTATTTTATTTTTCAGCATTTGTACTTTGAAACGCCTTCATAATGTCCTTTTCCATGTTTATTTTATGTAATCTGGGTGTCTAGTTTTCTATTCCTTTGACCAGTGACATGTATATATGCTTCACTGTACAGATAGTGGCCAGGAGAAGGATAGGCAGAAGGTGGATAAACAAGATAAGTTCTATGAGGTGGACTGGCATACATAGGCAACAGGGGTGAATGGAGAAAACTGGAGGATGAGCTGGGATGGCAATGTATATTTAAATCTGTTACTTATCACCCCTCTGATAAGTAAAGTTTTGGTTAACAACACTCCACTTCTCATGTGTGCAGCCAGCAGTGCCTCACCATTGTTGCTGACTGGTTTGATGTGTAGCAACTGGCACATCAGATTATACAGCTCCACATTCCTGAAGTTATGGCTGGTCTGATTCACCTTGAAGTCTGGACCGAAGCCTATGAAGAGTGCCTGTTGGAACACACAAAGCAAAATTAAAAGCCTTGTTTCCTCACACAGTAAATTTCCTTCAGTCAACCTACATGTCTACCTCTCTGCCTCTCTTTTAATGTGTATGCCTCACTCATCATCTCTTATTATCCATCACACTCTTACCTTTAAATGCTGAATGATTTAACTTCAAGAATTAACCTTCTCTTACATACTTAAAACATGTCTCACTGTCTCTGCCTTTCCTTTAATGTACATGCCTCACTCATTATCTCTCATTATCCATCACACTTTTATCTTTAAACTCTGAATAATTTAACTTCAAGAATTAACCTTCTCCAACACACCTAACCAGCTCATACTTTCTTCCTACAACTCACTAACCTTTCCTACACAAGACACCTATTTCTTTTGTACAATACAGTGCCCACACACCACACACACACCTGCATTGAGGCCTCCAGGTTGTTGTAGCCATGGATAGCCTTCTTGCAGTCACGGTCAGAGTTTGTGACGAGCCGAGTGTTGAGTGACGTGTCCAGGATTATGTTCTCTATCCTCTTGTTGTTGGTGTAGTGGTACCTGTTCAGTGATGTGGTGTTAGTGCTTCTTAATGTTTTCAGCTTAGTATGAGAGGATGGGATCATGTCAGAGGAAAGCTTAGGAGGGAAGAATAAATGGTAATTGTCCTGTTCTGTTAATTCTGTTGAGGAGTAGAAGGGTGTAGGTACCAGACTGAGAGACCATATTCCGAAACACTTCTGCACCACAACTCCACTGCATTCCAAAAGCTCCAATTGAAGTTACATGAGTTTTTAAAGGTGTTTTTATGGTTCTAGTAACAAAGCAATAAGATTTCAACACTATCAACAAGAAAAACACTTAAGAACCTGACCAATCATACCTGTTGACTTAGAAAACTGTGGTGGTGAGAGAGCAAAGCATCTCTGAGTATGTATTCTCTTCCCTTTCTCTCTTCTCATCCTTTTCATCAAGCCTCTCTTTTCCACCTTCTTTTCTTTTTCTCCCTTCTCCTTCTTCACCGTGCCTCTCTTTCATTCCTTATCTATCTTCCTTCTCCTCCTCCTCCTCATCATCATCCTCGTTAAACACACTGATGCAGAGAAACCAACCCTCCATACACCTTCATTACCGGCACAACAACATAACCACACAAAAGGAAGGAGGGAGAGAGGCAAAATGAGGGAGGGAGGAAAGAAGGAAAAGGTACAGGATAGGGAGAAAAATGTCATGGAGGGGAAAAAATGAAGGATAGGTTGGAGAGAGAGAGAGAGAGAGAGAGAGAGAGAGAGAGAGAGAGAGAGAGAGAGAGAATGACAAAAGGGATGAAAAAAAAAAAGGAAAGCAAGGCAGACTACTTTGTGTTAGTTGCTGTAATTGGAAGGAAGGAAGGAAGGAAGGAAGGAAGGAAGGAAGGAAGGAAGGAAGGAAGGATGGACGGAGGACGGAAGTAACAAATGAAAGAAACAGAGAACAAAATTCATGATGTTTGAGTCTTTACATGGAAGGAGGAGGAGGAGGAAGAGTGACTTCTTGAATGATAGAGTGAAAGGATGGAAGGATGAATGGAAGGGGCACGAGAGAGAGAGAGAGAGAGAGAGAGAGAGAGAGAGAGAGAGAGAGAGAGAGAGAAGTGTTTTAATGGAAGAAAGGAGGAGAAACGTAAGAGTGTATAAAGATGACGAATGGAGTAGTGGAGAGAAGATGGAGACAATGTAGGAGGAAAGGAGGAAAGGAAGAAGGAAGGAAGAAATGTACAGAAAACGAAATAAGGAAAGATGAAAACAATGAAGAAATTGATGTACTGTCTTAGAAAGAAAGGGAAGAAAGAGAGAAGGAAGGAAGGAAGGAAGCAATTAATGAAGAAGGAAAAGAAAAGCAATAAGGAGGGAAGGAAGGAAAATTGGAAGTAGCGAAATAAGGAAGGAGGATAAATAAAGAGAAAATGGAAGAAAAAATATAAAAATAAAGGACAGAAAGAAAGAAAGAGCAAAGGAAGGAGAAAGGAGTGAGTGACAAAGGAAGAATATAGGAAGGATAACGGAAAGAAAGTTTTCCTCTTCTCTTCTCTTGCCTCCTCTTCCAATTACAGTAAGTCCTCGTTATACTGTACATATGCGTTCCTGAAAACCTTGCCGCATATCGAATTTACCGTATACGAACCCATTATAACATGTAATATTAAGGAATGCGTTCCAGCACGTCGAAAGTCACCCCTACAGAAATGAAAATACATGAAAATAATCATAAAAAAAAAATATAAAAAAAAAAGTAAAGTACTGTGCAAAAGAAATAAACAGAAAATGTTTATTTACCATTCAATCGCCATGTATTCTATCAGATATGTCCTTCCCGAGGCTAATAGACAGTACGGATTTCAGCCCTTATTACTTATCTTCCGCTGAGTGGACAGACGAGCATAAGACGTCGTCGTCTGCACTGTCGGAAGCAGATGTAGAAGGGCCAGCTGTAGCAGGGTCGGCACATTTCAATGGTTTGAAGAAAGAGAATATTGAGGAAGGGCCAGCTGTAGCAGGGTCGGCACAATGACGGCATGTCTGACTGGCTTGAAAAACGAGTAGATGGAGGACTGTTTAGTTTTTCTTGTTTTTCATCATAGATTTCTTGATAAATCTTGACACTTTTCTTTACGTCATGAGCCACTTTGCTACTCCTGGCAGAATTTGGGTCACGTTCCTTCAGAGTTCAGAGTTTTCAGAGCTTTTTCGATACCACCGAGACATTCTCTGAGAGTTTTGATGTCCAGGCCACGCACAGGTTCTTCCTCGTCTCCCTCTTTTTCTGCCTCCTGTGATGCCTTGTCTAGCTCTATAAGTTCATCATTTGAGAGAGATTCAGCATGGCTTTCCAAAAGATCTTGAACATCATCATCATCAACTTCATCGAAGCCAGCCCTATGGCACAGATTTACTATGTCATTTCTGATCGCACCGATGTTGTCTTCAGCGAAGCCTGGGAAGTCATGTGCGCATTCTGGCCATACTTTATTCCACGCCAAGTTCATGGTAGACGTCTTCACTTCGTCCCAAGATGACTTGATGTTATCTAAAGCGTGCTTGATGTTATACAACTTCCACCATTCACTGATAGTGGGCTTGCCAGGCCCATCTGTGCCCTTTATCAGTTGCTGCATGGTTCACCGCTGGTAGTAGGCTTTAAATGTTTGCCATCATTACTATAAATATATTAGTGCTTACAATAGACCCTTTAATATTACATTTATTCATCTAATTAGTAATGCATGTAAGTAATATGTAATGCAATTAAAAAAGAGGAGGAAGGGAAGGGATAAGAGGCTCCAAGGGTGGTCAAGTTAAAGTTAGTACTGTGAGTGGCGGGGAGGTGAGGTGTGGATGACGTCATCACCCCTGCTCCTCCGCGCGCCGGCGTATGTCGAATCGAGGGTAGTAATTTCCAAATACCGTAACTGTGAATTTACCGGATAAAGAACTACCGTATAACGAGGACTTACTGTACTTTATATACAATAGGAAGTAATCTGACTTATCATGGTAAAATGCTTTGGTTATCTAGAAATTCAACTCTACACCATTAGTACTAGCTGGTCGTGAGTGTCATATTGGTGATGATGATTTGTACTAAGCTTAGAGAGATGATATGGTTAGTGAAGGTGATGGCGATGTCCTCTCCTCACCTTCGTGGCAAGAGTTCCTTGGGCAGAGCACGCACCTTGGGGTTCTTGCACCTCAAAGTGTTTAAAATCTTCTCTTCGGCCTCAGCTGACAACAAATGCACAAAATAATCCACTTAAGCAATAAATACACAAAACCCCTAATAATTAATGACAGCTCAATGTATTATGTGATTATCTAGACAACTGCAGCTGCTTCTCCCTCACAAACACCACAAATACTCCAAACTCACCCTTGTTGCTTGTCTCCTTCGTCCTCAGTCTTCCCACAGCACCAGTGTAAATGTGCACCTCTGCTTCAATGTCCTTCATGAACGTTTGCATGTGGAAGTTGTTGGAGCAGGAAAAGGGCGCCACACCATGGTCTGACAGCACCATCACATTAATGCAGTGAGCCAGATTCTCCTTGTGTAGGGAATTCATCAGCTCGTCTATCATCAGGTCAATGTTTCTCATTTCCTTGTCAGCCTGCAGGTAAAAAAAATAGTGGAATATGAAGATTTAGTGTTGACTAGGTGTAGTATATGACTGCATCTGTATTTGTATCTTAAAGTCACTCAGCAAACCAGCATTCAAGAGCCAAGTATTAGTCTCTGTATCAGTAATGTTATTTAAGAGCCAAGCATTTTTTTTTGTGTCAATGAGAGTAATGTTATCTTAAGAGCCAAGCATTTGTATCCATATCAGTGAGATCAGTGAATGTAAAGTCATTCAAGAGCTAAGCATTTGTACCTGTAACTAACAATTAATCTGAGTCCGAGCACTATGTATCATCAGAACCTCAATCTCTCTTCAATGACTACTATGGAGTGAATTAATGAACCAAACATTGAGTATAACAATTCAAGAAACCAAGCATTTGCACTAACTCTTCTGTAGCTTAAAACCAATCAGAATCAAAGCAAACATCGTCACCCACACCCTCCTCACCTCCTCCGAGTCCAGCCCATACTGCCGAATGGTGCGCATGGGCTCCTCAAAGTAGACCATGATGAGGTGAGGCATCTCGTGTCCCGGCAACCTCAACCACTCGTGAATCTGTAGGAAGGATTGCGTTTGGTCAGTCTTTTCTATGTAAGAGAGACATACATTGCATCACACTTTGTCTATTTGTAGGTAAGTCTTCTTTTTCTATGTAAAGAGTTATACATTGCATCACACTTGCTTTTGCTTTATTTGTAATTATTTGGTACCTATTGTTCTTCATTAACTTTGCCTAAAAACTTCTGCTTCAAAATGGTAAATATTATGTGTTATGACTAGTGATAGATAAATGTTTCAAATACTCTCTCTCTCTCTCTCTCTCTCTCTCTCTCTCTCTCTCTCTCTCTCTCTCTCTAACACCTAATATTCTTTCATTTCCTTCCCACTCACTCACTCACTTATTTACTCAACCACTCACTATCATTCTCTCTCATGCACTTACTCTCATTCATACTCTAATCCACACCATAAAACTCTCTCTCTCTCTCTCTCTCTCTCTCTCTCTCTCTCTCAGGACCCTGCAGCAGCCGAGACAGACCTTGGTGATGCGCTCCTCAAAGGTGATGTGGGACTGGTAGCTCTTCCAGTAGGCCGCGTAGCCCCCCTGGATGGACACGTCAGACCCCGGCCAGAAGAGTGTGGCTGATTTCATTCCCTGAGCAAGACAGTCTGGGTGAAGCATGTCTCCTACTTAAGTGCTATGCGTATCAGTGCTTGTTTCTTGTGTGTAGTGAGTTAGTGGTAATGGAGGATGAGGAGATGGTGGTGGTAGTGGTAGTTATGAGTAAAATTATTATTATTATTATTATTATTATTATTATTATTGTTATCATTATTATTGCAATTATTAACATTATTATTATTATTATCATTGTTGTCATAATTATCATAGTTTTCATAATCTATCATCATTTTTCATAATAATACTGTAGTAGTAGTAGTAGTAGTAGTAGTAGTAGTAGTAGTAGTAGTAGTAGTAGTAGTAGTAGTAGTAATATCTAGAGAGTAGAGGAGATAGAGAAGGAAGAGGAAGAGGAACAGTCAGAGTGGGACACCCACCACCACCACCACCACCACCGCCACCCACTCAGTACCTGCTTGGTGGAGGTGTACCAGATGGGCTCGCCGCCCCACCACGCGGGGTTGTGGATGCTGCCGTTACCCAGCACAAACTCCCTGGTGATGTCTGGGTCGTGCATCTTGTTGGCCACCACGCCGTGACTCTCGGGGTACAGGCCCTGGTGGTGGGGAGGAAGCCCTTAAGCCTTTCAGATACTCCCTACGGCTTGTCATCATAAGCCTATAGAATTTCACTGGAAGGTATAATTTTTTTTTCTAGTCTTCTCTACTTAGCAATGCCTGTTGGATGTGTACAGTACGCCACCCAGGCAAGACTTCCTACTCTTTCATCCATAAAAGATCTGCATTTGGTTCCTACTGCCAAAACGAGGCTACAGACGTAATCATTAGAGCAAGGAAGAATGTTGTGTGTGTGTGTGTGTGTGTGTGTGTGTGTGTGTGTGTGTGTGTGTGTGTGTGTGTGTGTGTGTGTGTGTGTGTGTGTGTGTGTGTGTGTGTGTGTCCTCACCGTAGCTATGGTGTACATGTTGGGGAAAGTGGTGGTGGGGTAAGTGGGCACCATGCCGTGGGTGGTGGCGCCGCACTTTCTCAGATACACAAGGGCAGGTGTCAGGTCCTCCCGCAGTGCATCTGGTCTGAGACCGTCCAGCCCGATCACCAGCAGCGGCGGCGTCGAGAAATCTGGCGTGAGGGAAGAGGGGCAAGGAAGGTGAATTCACACGTGTCGTCTGCTAGATTACCAGTATGTCTCGTCAATCTCAACAAAATAGTGTGGTGAAAGGTCTCTGTAATTCTGAAGGTCACCACTGAAAGCAAGGCCATGGAGTGGTTGAAAACTATCGCCACCAGTACTGTTACCTTTACCCAGTACAATCGTCTGGGTGTCTGGGATTACTCGAAAGGTAAAAGGTTCGTCAGTTTCTCTCAGCACCACACCCGAGTTCTGAGAAATTTCTACCCCAACTGAGATAACAGGCGCAGTTTTTTGTTGCGCTTACATATTTAATTGGCTTTGAGATAAGTTACTTGTTCAAATTTCCTCATAGAAAAGCGGCTGTCAGCTTCGTCACCGCACTGCAGAAAACTCTGTCACGAAACTGCTACACTGATTTGCATTTCCATCCTCTGCGGACTTAGTAAGGTGTTCGTCATCAACTGGCTTTGATTCCCTGTGACTCATTAACTAACAAACAACATTAATAAACATTTCAGCTTTGTAAATTAATCTTTAACTGGTTTTGATAAAAACTGTTTACGAATTTCTGCATATTTTTTCCTTGACAACACAAAATAACGTCTCCGTGCCATTAATCTACCAACTATCTTACACGAGAAGCGAAAAAAAAGACTTTAAACTTCCCCATCCATAAAGATCAACTCCTCACTAACCTTCAGGACACGTATCGTTGTGGAGGGAGAGGCAGGAGGGGCCGCTGGGACTGCTCCTCCACCCCGCACTGGAGGAGAGGGGCGGAACGGTGGAAGTGGCAGGCATAGCAATCTCGCCATCCAGAACACCGCGCGTCTTGACACTCACGTAGAAGCCCAGGATACAAAGGCCCATCAAGGTCACTCCCAGCTGGCAGAGTGGATCAAGGACGGATGTGGTTCAGTTAGACACGCGAGGAACACAGAGAGGACATCAGGACAACGTATTGCAACATCTCGCAACTGTAATCACCTGTATTAGCGACACACGGACAGACACACAGAGGCTGCACTGTGAAGGCTCTTTACTCACCAGGATAGCAAGCACGATCCTCCATTTCTTGGTGTAAAGTGGACTCTGCGGAGGACAGGGAGAAATGATGGGTTAGTCTGGGTAAATGTTGTGATGATCAGGATGTCACTTATCAACGCGGTGGTGTGTGTGTGTGTGTGTGTGTGTGTGTGTGTGTGTGTGTGTGTGTGTGTGTGTGTGTGTGTGTTTTGTCTATTCAAATCATAACTTTCACTGCTGCTCAGCTTTCACTGCAAATTTCGCTCATCTCAAGGTCATCGAGTGTGTGTGTGTGTGTGTGTGTGTGTGTGTGTGTGTGTGTGTGTGTGTGTGTGTGTGTGTGTGTGTGTGTGTGTGTCAGCCCCACGCCGCTACGCCTCCCGTTCACTGTTCACCGTTCACCCCCGTAACCATCGCCTTCCCATCCCTCATCACACACACACACACACACACACACACACCTGCCCTTCGCTCATTCATGCCAAGCCATCCAAGGCATCCAGACACGCAGACAAGTGTCACTTATGTCAAAAGGTGTTGTGCCTGTGGAGGACAGACAGCTAGACGGGCACGAGGTGGGGCACCAGCGTCACGTCAGCAGTTCAGTGGAATAGCGGTTACCAAGAACACTACGCTTTTCCCAATAAGAGACAGCCGGCCGAACCTGAAGGGTAAGCGACGTGCAGAACATTAATAACGGAGCGACAATCACGGAGGAGGTACTGGCCGCGATGGCGCATGGCAGTACAGAACACTACACACATCCAGGAACTGCTTGATGTGGGTTGGCCTTTTCAGCATTATGTTTTTACACTCCTCCAGACCACCTTCATAGACAAGTCATCACGGCAGAGGCCGGCGCCGCGGGGCACCACTGACGCTGTCGCCGGCATGCTTCACTTGTGACCCTCGCGGCGCCATGGTCGTCCCTTCCGTCACGTAGGCACGCATGACATTTCAGGTGAGCGCCTAGTCATTCTGACTTTGGTGTGTCCTCTCCACCAGTCCTGTCAGTTCTGGGTAACGGAGGTATGCCCAGCGACCTCGCCGCCACCCCGCCATGCCAGTAGTGTACCAATCCTGGCTGGGGAGATGGGGGCCTGCGGCAGGCAACACACACTCAGTAAGGTAGATACTCGGATCTTGGCCGTGACCTGCAGGCCGCGCGGCTCAGTCATGCAGTAACAAAAAAATATTTCCCTAACTGTCGCTCATCAGCATTCACGGCAGCAACTCAGGCTGCACTAAAGCAAAATGTTATTGTCTGTTCGACAGCAAACATATATAATTCATGATTATTATTTACTGATATCACTCAGGCTTGTATTCTTGACACGCTTTCAGGTCTCCTCAGGACTCACACCACCAACGAGATGATTACTCAGCTTCTGATTACTGTGATTTTCTCCACTGATGGCACAGGAACTTTATACAACTATCACCACAAACATGAAAACACTGCTCAGAGCACAGACAACTTCCAATGGAGCCTGTAATAAGACGCAGCTCGGAGATAAGTCACAGAAACGCCTGTGAATACGAATCACATTGCATTTACATTAACGCCACACACAACAATGCCAACACGCACTCCTTGTTATTTATGCCAGTGCTTTGTATTCCCACCACTCACAGTGATCACCGGAACCAGAATCAACCGGATTCATTGTGAAGACATCCAGTTTATCCCCCCCTCCCCCTACACTATCCCACGCTACCTGACGCCACGCCACGCCCCACGCCCCACTCCCCCGACCCACCACCACGCACCCCCACCCACTGCCCTCCTGGAGACGTCAGCGGAGCGGCTCAGCAAACATTACAAAGGAGGGGAAAAAGAAGTCAGACAACAACAGCGTCCCTCCGTGGTAAAAATGCGGCGCCATGAGTCACGTGTGCAAGCAGGGTTAAGGCCGCTGCCCCAGGGAAATCAAACACCCTGCATCATGAGTAAGCCCGCCGTAACTCTCTATAACCCTGCATAACTCTGCCACGCCCCGCCAATGAGAAGGTCAGGAAGGAAAAGTGAAAAGTAGATGCTGATGAGAAATGCGTCTTTGGAGTGTGAGGGCGTGATAAATTGATTATCGAAATAAAAAATAAATAAATAAAAAACCTCTACTTTATCTATTAACCTCTTCAGTACTGGAACACATATTTACCTTGAGATTTGTGTACGATTAGACCATTTTATTGACATTAGGAAGGATCTATGGAGGTAAGAAGATTAATGGCCACAGTCTTCACTACTTTAATCTCCCCACATGAGTTTCTGAAGCTGTATAAAATCACCAAATAGTAAGCAGAATGAATATGGAAACGCGTCCTGGTACTCAAGGGGTTAAATCAATCTACGAAAGCAACACCCACAAAAAAAAGTCAACTAACATTCTCCTTTCCTTTGAAAATAACAAATAAAAAAAATAAAAATAAAACTACAAATATGGAAAAAAAATACAAGCGAACACTCTCAAAAAAAAAAAAAGAAGAAAACAAAACAAACTGAAACAAAACAAAAGAACGTCAACACAAGTTACAGATGCAAAATTGCGAACTTTCCTTTCCGGTTACCATGTGTGTGTGTGTGTGTGGGGGAGGGGGTCAGTATGCTGGGCGCTCTGGTGGCTGAGGGTTCGGGGTAAGGATGAGAGGGACGTGAAGGGTAGGGGGAGGGGAAGGGAGAGTGTGCGCCGCTTCACTCTAATAGACAGACGAATATTTAAAGAGGTGATTTAGGCACAATGGTGTAAAAAAAAAATACCTTTCGTACAATCTGACTCTGGGTGTTCAATTACTGGCAATATTTCTCGCTTTGGTGGTGGAGATCAGATGCAAAGGACGGATGGACAGAGGAAAGGAAGGAGGGAGGGAGGGAGGGAGGGAGGAAGGAAGGAAGGAAGGAAGGAAGGAAGGAAGGAAGGAAGGAAAGAAAGAAAAAGAAAGAAAGAAAGGAAGGAAAAAAGAGAGAAAGTATCAGGTGGATTGTAAATATTTTAGTGGTGAAAGGAGAGAGAGAGAGAGAGAGAGAGAGAGAGAGAGAGAGAGAGAGAGAGAGAGAAAAATATCAGGTGGGTTGCAAATATCTTAGTGATGAAGGGAGAGAGAAAGGAAGAGAGAAAGTACCAGGTGGGTAATAAAAGTTTAGTGGTGAAGAGAGAGGGAGAAGGAAGGAAGGAGGAGAGAAAGTTGGAGATATTTTAGTGATGAAGGAAGAAAGGAAAGAAGGAAGGAAGGAGAGAAAGTTGGAGATATTTTAGTGATGAAGGAAGAAAGGAAGAAAGGAAAAAAGGAAGGAAGGAGAGAAAGTTGCAGATATTTTAGTGATGAAGGAAGGAAAGAAGGAGGAGAGAAAGTATTTGGTGGGTTACAGATATTTTAGTGAAGGAGGAAGAGAGAGAAGGAAAAGTATATAGTGTGGAGAGCAAGAACTAAAAAAAAAAAAATGGCAGGAAGAAAGGGGAGAGAAAAAATATCAAGTGATTTTGAAAGATTTTTGTGATAAAGCAATGTAATATACAGATGGATAAAGAGATAAACAGATAGATAGTTACGAAAAATGAAAGAAAAAAAGAATGAATGATAAAGGAAAGATGAATAAAGAGATAAACAGATAGATAGATACGAAAAGAATGAAAGAAAAAAAGAAAGTAAGAGATCAAATGAGAAAGAATAGTAAATTGAGATGAGATAAGTAATAGAAGCTCCTATGTTAAAAAAAAAAAAAAGACAGACAGACAGACAGAGACAGACAAACGGAATGAATGAAAGAAAAGATCACGTGACAATAGAAGTTTCTGCAATAAAAAGGAAAACACACAAAAAGAAAGAAAGATAAAAAAAGAAGAAAGAAAGAAAAGAAAAAGAGAACCAAGAGGTGGAGGAAAAAAAAAAAAAAAAAACATAAAACATTCAAGGTAAGACAGTAAGTAGATGCCACGTGGCCTGAGAGAGCCAAGAAACCCGCTAATCTAGGCTAAGAGAGAGAGAGAGAGAGAGAGAGAGAGAGAGAGAGAGAGAGAGAGAGAGAGAGAGAGAGAGAGAGAGAGAGAGAGAGAACATGAGGAGGACAGAGCGAGGATAATTAGCCACAGGTGTGCAGAGGGAGGTGACACACATGACAGGTGATTATGCTGAGAAGTTAGCACGGATCTTTTTCCTAAACATTTCGTCTTTTTATTTGCTCCACTTAACACGTTGTACTGAAAGTTATTTGGGTTTAACAGACTGTAGTGAGCGTTATTGGTACTTGACAGACTGTAGTGGAAGTTATTGGTGTTTTAAAAGACTGTAGTGGAGGTTATTGGTGTTTTAAAAGACTGTAGTGGAAGTTATTGTGGTTTTACAAGACTTTAGTGGAAGTTATTGTGGTTTTACAAGACTTTAGTGGAAGTTATTGGTGCTTTAAAAGACTGAAGCGGAAGTTATTGGTGTTTTAAAAGATTGTAGTGGAAGTTATTGTGGTTTTAAGACTGTAGTGGAAGTTATTGGTACTTAACAGACTGTAGTGGAAGTTATTGGTATTTGACACACTGAGTTATTGTAGTTTTAAAAGACTGCAGTGTGAATTATTGGTACTTGATAGACTGTGGTGGAAGTTATTGGGATTTTAAAAGACTATAGTGAGCATTATTGGTATTTGACAGGCACTAGTAGAAGTTATTGGGTGTTTAACAGACTATACTGAAAATTATTAGTATTTTCAAGGACTGTAGCGAGAGTTATTAGGTGTTTAACAGATTACATGTGGTGGAATTATTGAGAGTTTACAAGATATTTCATTAATGTTTTTAGAGATAGTTAACAATAATTTCGTATCAACAATATTCTTTTTCATGTAGGGAAGAGGGCAAAAAAAAAAAAAAAAAAGATTAAAAAAAAGGTCCACTTGAGTGCTGGCTCTCTAAAAAGTGGAAAACCGTCAGCCAAAATTAGGGAGCAAATGCCTCGATACCTCCCTCTTAAAAGAAATATGAAAAGCACACACGAAAACCCGAATCCAGACTCTGCGACCTTTGAAAAGCAACCTTGTGGAGAAAACAATACGAGAAAACGAACCTCGGACTACCTTGAAATGACGATCAAGATGCGCAATTCAAGAAGAGAAAGAGGAGAAAAGGAGGAATAGGGAAAGAAATTATGTGGCAAAGAAGACGACAAAGGAGACCACGAACACCATCAAGAACACCACGACCATCACCACCACCAACAACAAGAGGAGGTGAAAAGGAAGCGACTGGAGGAAAAGGGCGAGTTACAGGGGAGAGGCGGTGCGTTGTGGCGGGTGGGACGCCTTGACCTCCCTGGGAAGGGAGGGCAGGGCAAGGCAGGGAGAGGTAAAGGTGCTCTCTCTCTCTGTGTGTGTGTGTGTGTGTGTGTGTGTGTGTGTGTGTGTGTGTGTGCGCGGCGTGGTAATGAGAGGCGTGTGAGGACTACACATACGCTGGGGGGACATTAATTTTTCACCTTTGGCTTTTAATTCATTATTCATACAGTTCATTTTAATATCACTTCTATCGTTGTTTATTTATTTTTTACTGTGCACGTCTCTCCAATGTTTCTCTACCTTACATGGCGTTCTTAGTCTCCCTTCACCAACTCATAACGATTTTCCAGTCCTACTTATCAAACTGCCTTTACTATTGCTACTACTACTTCTATCACTATCGTTTACTTCGCTTCTAATGTGCACCTCTCACCAATGTCTCTCTACCTTACATAACGTTCTAAGTCTCCCTTCACTCATATATAACGATTCCCAATAAGGCGTATCAATCACTATTCACTATTACTACTACTTCCACTACCATTTACTTCAACTGTGCATCTCTCATCAATGTTTCTCAACCTTACATAACGTTCTAAGTCTCCCTTCACCCATACATAACGATCCTCAGGTCTTACTAACCAAACTGTACCCACTATTACTGTTACTCTTATTACCGTTTACTTCTACTCTGCACCTCCCAGCAATATTTCTTTACCTTACACAGCGTTCTAAGTCTCCATTCACCTATTCATAACAGACATCTATATTTATCAAACTGCTTCCACTATTACTATTACTTTTACTACCGTTTACTTCTACAGTGCACCCCTCGCCAATATTTCTTTACCTTACACCTTCCCAATAGACGAGCCAAACGCCCATCCATTGTGAAAACCTGATCTCAGAAAATAATACGCTTGGTTCTCGGTATTCATCGTTGGTATTATTAATATTTGTTTACCTTACACAGCGTTCTAAGTCTCCATTGACCCATTCATAAGAGGCATCTAGTATTATCACCAATGTTTCCCTGCCTTACACCACGTTCTAAGTCTTCCTTATACCTATACATTACGAGCATCTAGTCCTATCAAACTGCCTTCACTGTTACTACCACTACTTCTACTGTGCACTTCCCACCAGTATTTCTTTATCTTACACCACCTTCCAAGTCTCCCTTCACCCTTTCATAACGAATATCCAGTCTTATCAATCAAACTGCCTCTACCACCCACTCATTAAGATCAGCTACACCTTCTCCCTTTCCCTTCCACCCATACATTGAAGGGAACAGTCGCCTCTACCTGTTTCTAAGTGCTACGGGTTTCTTGCATGGGTTCACCGCGGGATGGGTTAATTGTACGGGTTTTGAACTCCTTTATAACTCATGCTAGGAGACGTGTGTGTGTGTGTGTGTGTGTGTGTGTGTGTGTGTGTGTGTGTGTGTGTGTGTGTGTGTGTGTGTGTGTGTGTGTGTTTTGTTTTGTTTTCTTACTGTTCTGGTTCTCTTGTTCTCTCATCCTGGCTATTTTCAGAAACTATGTACATAATTAGACATGCCGTCGTGTGTGCGCGTGTGTGTTGTTTTTTTTCCTGTTAGTGATGCAGAATTCTTGTCCAACTCCCGCTAGAATCATGAAAACACTCTTAAAAATACGAATAGTTTTAACCACCACTACAGCTACCACTACTATAATACTACCACCACCACCACCACAGCCACCAGTACCATCACCACCACCACCAATACTCTCGCTTTTGTAACTCATAATAATAACCACACTTGTTCATTTATTAACTTAAGTATATATCCTTCTCTGACTTATAAACTTACTTACTCTTAAACTTCAGTAAAAATTCACGTGACTCGCCATATCATTGACAACTCAACATATTTTCCTCCTTTTCTTTTTTTTTATCCTTTTTTTTTTTTGGCGCCGTGTGAGTGCCCTTAGGAGTGGCACCGTAAATCAGCGTGTGGACAGCGCTGGCACTCTCGACAGGTGTGTGGGGCGAAGGTAAGGACACAGGGGCGGGGCGGGGCGGGGCAGGGCAGGGCGGGGAGGAGGTGAAAGTAGAGTGTATTAGAGACATTCTTTCCTTTACGTGGTCGACATTGCAATCAGGTGGTGGTGGTGGTGGTGGTGGTGGTGGTGGTAGGGGGTGGTAGTGGTGGTGGTGATGGTATTAGTAGTAGTTGTAGTATTTTTTTGTTATTGCTCTTATTGTTTTGTAGAAGTAGAAGTAATAAAAGTATCAATAACAACAGAAGGAGCAAGGTATGTAGTTTCAATGCCATATTTAACACAAATTTAGTGCCACAGAGCCTAAGGTAAAAAAAATAAAGTGCCAATCGGTGCCACAGAGAGCCAGAAATCGATAAACTAATCTCAATCAGTGCCACAGAGCTAGTGGTCAGGCATCAACTGTGCCACAGAGAGCCAGGGATCAATAATGTACTGCCAATCAGTGCCATGGAGAGCCAGAAATCAATAAACTAATCTCAATCAGTGCCACAGAACTAGAGGTCAGTCATCAACAGTGCCATAGAGCCAGGGGTCCGTGAAAAGTGTCAACCAGTGTCACGTAGCCATAGGTCAGTAAACAGTGTCAACCAGTGCCACGGAGCCAAAGGTCAGTGAAGTGTCAACCAGTGCCACAGATCCAAAGGTCAGTAAAGTGTCAACCAGTGCCACAAAGTCAGGGGTCAGTGAACATTGGCACGGTCTTTGATGTTTCCAGTAGGCAGTCTGAAGAGGTGGGAGATAAAGGCCACTTAGCAAGGTGAGGGGCAGACAAGACGTGACTGATAAGAAGGATAACTCGACTTAAAAATCACAAGGGAAAAGGCTAGAGACTCTAAAACGTTGTAGATTAGATAGTGAAGGAGTGGCGGTGATATGATTAAGCTGACATGAAGGGAAAAGAAGATGTGGATAGTCAGATAATGTTGAAAAGAATGTTATAGAAAGTTTGTTAGGTTAAATTTCATGTTTGATCAGGTGACGGGCGTAAATGTGGAAATGTTAGTTCAGTGTGTGTGTGTGTGTGTGTGTGTGTGTGTGTGTGTGTGTGTGTGTGTGTGTGTGTGTGTGTGTGTGTGTGTGTGTGTGTGTGTGAATGTATGTATGTATGCATGTGGGTGAAGGACAAAAGAGAGAGCTTAGTAATAAATAAGGCAAATCGAAGGAATGAAGAAATAAGGAAAATAAACTATATACTCAAATAAACGAAAACAAACACGAGTGAACAAATAAATAAAGACGAAACATAACACAACAAGAATACATGAAACTAACAGACCTAAAAAAAATACAAATAAATAAACAAATAAAAAACAAATTAATTAGCCCAGGTGGCAGACAGAATAAATGCAAATAAATAAAGACGAAACAACACAACAAGAATACATAAAACCGAAACAGATCTAAGAAATATAAATAAATAAATAAATAAAACTAATTAATTCCAGGTAACAGACAGGCTTGGGAAGAGGTAAACGTACTGCAGGTGAGAACAGAGGCAGGAAAGAAATGTAAGGAGGCCAGGAAGGTGTGCGCAGGTGAGGAGAGGCTTGTGTACACCTGACGACACGCACCTCACTCACCTGACACCGCAAAATACAGCAGTCACTACCTAAACATCTGTCAACTCCACATCAACATCATTACTGCCATCACCATTGCGAGTCTAACGTCCATAGGTGTTAAGTTTGTCATCATTTTCATTATCTCCATCATTATGACAATTTTAAAGTCTGTTATGGTACTTTTGTTATCACCACTATTACTATCACCATCAGTACCTCTACTAACACTACTACTATTAATCTTTCTATCACCACCAGTACTACCACCACCACCAGTTCTCTACCAACACTACTAATATTACTGTTAACATCATTTTAACCCCTTCTGTACCATGACGTGTTTTCATATTCATTCTGGTTACTATTTAGTGATTTTATACAGCTTCAGAAACTCATGTAGGGATAGAAATAGTGAACACTGCGGCCATTAATCTTTTGACCTCCACAGACCCTTCCTAATGTCAATAAAATGGTCTAATGGTACACAAATCTCAAGGTAAAAATGCGTTCCAGTACAAAAGGGGTTAGGAGCACAATATCTACCACCACCAGTATTGCTCCCAGTCACCACGAGTATCACAATCATCACCATCATCACCTCACCACTCCATACTTCCCTTATCAGCACAACACCGTCCTCGCTATTGTCACACGCATATCATTACCACATTCCTCATACCTAACAATAACACACACACACACACACACACACACACACACACACACACACACACACACACACACACCTGGGATACCGGAAAAACACAACATCCTTCGTTTATCTCACGTTTTCTTTCATGTGTATCCTTGGGTAGGAAAACTAACACCACCACCACCACCACCACCTCTCTCTCTCTCTCTCTCTCTCTCTCTCTCTCTCTCTCTCTCTCTCTCTCTCTCTCTCTCATTTATTTACGAAACGAAACCAGCTCTTTTTCTTCTATCTTCGTTTTTTTCTTTATCATTCTTCTTCATAAAGTGATGGAAGATGAATAGTAGTAGTAGTAGTAGTAGTAGTAGTAGTAGTAGTAGTAGTAGTTGTTGTAGTAGTAGTAACAAAACTATACCACCACCACCACCACTATCGTGCAAGTAACAACAACAACAGCAAAAACAAAATAAAAATACACAGGCACGAAAAACAAAATAAAAACATTAACACACACACACTCAAAGACCAGCGACCTCGAGGCATAGTGGCATTCTAAAAATTTGTGTTCTCTCCACAGTTATCAGCCGGACACTTCAAGACAGAGCGTGTGTGAGGCGCCGACAAGATCTACAGTGGCTGTCTTCATCTCAGTAGTAGTAGTAGTAGTAGTAGTAGTAGTAGAAGCAGTAATTGTAGTAGTGGTAGTGGTGATGATATAGTAGTAGTAGTAGTAGTGTGTGTGTGTGTGTGTGTGTGTGTGTGTGTGTGTGTGTGTGTGTGTGTGTGTGTGTGTGTGTGTGTGTGTGTGTGTGTCTTTACCTTTACCTTGAAAGCGAGTGACTGTCAGCCTTGCATGTGACCTACCTTGATAGTGTATACATGTACTTATTCGTTCATCTGTTTGCCTATTCATCCATTCATCCAGTAATCACATGTGGTGGGACTAATGACACTAATTCACACACTCCTAGTCCCTGAATTGTGATGATTAGCACTTTCTTACTTAAAAGATTGCATTTATCCATTCCTTTATCTCCAGACTATTAAACTACATTAAACTCAAATAGACAAGTGAGTGAGTAAGTAAGCAATCGAGTGAAGGAGTTAGCAAATATGTCAAATAAGAAAGAAAGAAGGAAAAAACTAAAATTAATGATAGAACGAAAAAGGGGAAAGAAAAGAAAGAAGTAAAGAAAGTCAATCACTAAGAAAGAAAGTAAGAGAAATAAATGAAGAATAGATGAAAGAAAGAAAATGGAAGAGAGAGAGAGAGAGAGAGAGAGAGAGAGAGAGAGAGAGAGAGAGAGAGAGAGAGAGAGAGAGTCAGTCAGTCAGTCAGTCAGTCAGTCAGCCAGCCAATCCGTCACTCAGTTAATCAAGTCACTAACACCACAAGTGAACATTTTACCCTCTTCAGTACTGCGACACATTTTTACCTTGAGATTTGTGTACCATTAGACCACTTTATTGATATTAGGATCTATGGAGGTCAGAAGATTAATGGCCACAGTCTTCACTATTCCAATCCTCCACATGAGTTTCTGAAGCTATGTAAAATCACCAAATAGTAAGCAGAATGAATATGGAAACGCGTGTTGGTTAGGAAGAAGTCAAGCACATTACAACACACACACAAAAAAAACAATGAACAGCGACACTTTGCAATAAATAAATAAATAAACAAATAAAACAGAATGAATAAATAGAAAAAAAAAAAATCCTTCCACAAACCTTCAAACGTGAAGGATAAAAAAATAATATCCCATGAACCAACCTAGCCTAACCTAACCATGAACCAACCTAACCTAACCTAACCTAACCTAACTCACAGAAAACGAGCAAAGAACAACGAAAACGAAGAAAACTAACACATATCATTAAGAATCAAAGCAAGAATCGTCTCAGGCCAGCGTCACCCCATCACCCTCACCCTCTCACCCCTCACCCCATCACTCCTCACTCCCAGCTTGTTCTATAAATGTTACCAGGTCAGGGAGAGGCTGGAGGGGTGAGGGGAGGACGGGGGAGAGAGAGAGGAAGGGGTGGAGTTAGCGGTGGCATCAAGGAACGGGAGGGGAGGAATGGGGAGGGGAAAAGTGCGGGAGGGGAGAGAAAGAGAAAGAGCGGGGTTGACAGTACGGTGAGAGAGAGAGAGAGAGAGAGAGAGAGAGAGAGAGAGAGAGAGAGAGAGAGAGAGAGAGAGCTTTATGGTGTGGATTGGAGTATGAATGAGAGCGAGTGATAGAGTGAGAGAGTGGTTGAGTAAACGAGTGTGTGAGTGAGTGAGAAGGAAACGAGAGAGAGAGAGAGAGAGAGAGAGAGAGAGAGAGAGAGAGAGAGAGAGAGAGGAAATGGGAGGAGGGAGGGGAGGGAGATGGCCGAAGAATGGGCTAACTTGTCAAATGAGAGAGGGAGAGGGAGAGGGATGCATGAATAGGGAGGAAGGAAGAGAAGGACGAATGATGGGAGAGAAGAGACGAATGAAAAAAAAGAAAAAAAGAAAACGAGAACAAGAAGAAAAGAATCAGAGAGAGAGAGAGAGAGAGAGAGAGAGGGGGGGGGGAATTCTACAAGCCTGTGTTTCATGGTCATAGGCTGTGCACTGGTAGGCTTAACAAGAGAAGTAGGGAAGCAAGCAGGTAAATCATTAAAACCTCATGAATTTCAAACGTTACGCAGCAATAGAGTCTTTGAAAGAATGAATGGAAGTGTTGTATAGTAGTAGTAGTAGTAGTAGTAGTAGTAGTAGTAGTAGTAGTGGTGGTGGTAGTAGTAGTAGTAGTAGTGGGAAGGGCAAACCGGATATTTCGTCACCTTAACAGCTTCTGGTCAATGTTCTTTAAGTTATTCCCAAACGAAAACTTTCCTTGAATCAAAAAAGATAAATGTCATAGAAAATACAACCAGTTACTCTCTCTCTCACATTTTTCCAAGGCTATTTTTTTCCCCTTCGCCACGTATATACCACGACCATATGCCCTTCACCACTTCTCACGCCCTAAGAAGCCCGCCACTTCAGCACCTCCACCAGAAACCTCACTGGTCCTCGCTTCTGTGGCGCCTTCTGCTCCTCCTTCGCCTCCGTCACCTTTTCGCAGTATCGGGGTCGCCAGCAACATGTACACATTACACTGTTACTTACGGCGCCACTTCCTCCAGTCACAGGACGCCCTAAGGTGCACCGCGCTCACACGTACACTCACGCACAGGTAAACGCACATACTTCGCGTGGTGCGTCTCACTGCATGTGTGTACGCAGAGAAACGCACGTACACGAATAAACGTACATGTGTAATTCTTGTTCTCTGCTTTAAATTCGTGCGTGTCACTGCCTTTTGTTTTCCTATTTACATTCTTCTTGATTTCTCTCTCCTCTCTCTCTCTCTCTCTCCTCTTTCTCTTCGGTTCCGTCAAGTGTCTCTTTTTTTTGCACTTAGTTTCGCCTTGCACATCCGCTCACTGCACACACCTGCCGCACCGTGACGCACAGGTAACCATCTACAAAAACACACGCAAATGACATCACCATTCACCACACGTCACCCCACAACACTCCCCCGTCCCCGCCAGTGAACGACGGCCACCCATGGAGGCAGCGACGGCCCTTCAACGGGAGTGGTAGTAGTAGTATTACCTCGTACTGGCTGGGAGCAAGGCTGGGTGTGGGCTCCTTGATCTCCAGCTCCTCCATCATGCTGTTCGCCATCTCTAGTTACGCGGCGCCCGATCTCATGTACCGGACTGCTCAGTAAACGTCATGGCGAGGTGTAGGAGGGTGTTTATCGCAGTTCACGACACACGCAAGCTGGCTCAGAGCATACTACAATCTCCCGCGTAAGACTGACTGAGACGCAGCCTGACTCTAGCGGTGAGAGGGAGTCCAGCGATGGGATTTTTGCTGCCATAATCTGTACACGCTCCGGTCACTCCCCGCACAGCCCCACCTCACGCATCACATTCACGGGATATTTTGCGCTATGTTGAGCGGTGTGGACGCGGTGCTACATGCGTGTTAGTGGAGCAGGGAGGTGGCAGCTGCTGTGGTGTTGCTGCGGTGGGGAGTATCTGGAAGGCAGCAACGTCACTTCACCTCGTGGGCGCTCGGGAGGGGGTTACTCTGTCACTACGTCCCATATTTCAGCCCACCGCCACTCGTTCCTGCGTCCACCCCTGCTGCAGCCGCCACGCCCGCACCGACACTGCTGAAAGTGATGTATTCTGAGTCCCTACGTCTATAATTATGCGCTGGTTGCCTTGTATTGTCATTGTAGTGGGTGTTTTTTTTTCATAAACTTTCGCTCAGTTGTGTATTTTATTAGCCACAGCCCCCGGCGAGTGAGTAGCGATGTGTGTTTGTTTGTCCAAAGTTGTGTGACGCCTCAAGCACCGTGTTCTGTGTTCTGACTCACGTTTCCCCATCACAGACATCCATAAATCACGTTACATAACACGAATTCATACCTACAGGAACTACTTGCACGAGAGCAGGTGACTGAGCGCACGTTTTCTATCAGGACGCCGGGAGAAAACTAGGAAACTCATGGGGATACTACTATAAAAGGAGATGAGTTATTCATTGCGACAAAATTTCCCCTCCCTTGTCCCCAGCCACCTGTCCGCCGCCCCTCCCAGGACACGGCAGTACTGCGCAGGTAGGAGGCAGGAAATGCATGTTGTCGGTGGTGAAATGCTGGTGTGGGAGGTTAGGTGGAAGAATATGCGGAAATGGAAATAGAAGTGTGACATCAAAGTAAACTCAGGAAATGGCGATCTTGATAGTTATGATAATGATGATAGTAGTAGTACAAGAAGTAGTAGTAGTAGTAGTAGTAGTAGTAGTAGTAGTAGTAATAATAGTAGTAGTAGTAATAGTAGTAGTTGTGACAAAACAACAATAACAACACATCTAGTGACTCACCACATATTCGTACCTGTCCTAAACATCACACACACACACACACACACACACCCGATAGCTCAGTGGTTAGAGCGCTGGCTTCACAAGTCAGAGGACCGGGGTTCGATTCCTCGGCCGGGTGGAGATATTTAGGTGTGTCTCCTTTCACGTGTAGGTGCTGTTCACCTAGCAGTGAGTAGGTACGGGATGTAAATCGAGGAGTTGTGACCTTGTTGTCCCGGTGTGTGGTGTGTGCCTGGTCTCAGGCCTATCCGAAGATCGGAAATAATGAGCTCTGAGCTCGTTCCGTAGGGTAACGTCTGGCTGTCTCGTCAGAGACTGCAGCAGATCAAACAGTGAAACACACACACACACACACACACACACCAGCACGAGGCAATACCCGCTAACCCCAAAGATACTCTACTTGTTTTTTTTTTTCCCCTTTATCATCATCAATAAGCGCTTGCAAGAACTAGGTGTCGAAAGCCTTGGGAGCCACACCTTGGAGGAGAAGGAGGAGGAGGAGGAGGAGGGGAAATGCACCTTCATACCAAACTTTCTCATTTTATTAACTCATTTTACTTGCGTCTATATTTCAAGACCCAGAATTTCAAAGGTTTCAAAATTTCAGGGTTTTCAAAGATTCAGTGATTTCAAGATTTCAAGGTTACAATAGTTTAAAATTTCAGGGCTTCAGGGCCTCAAGATTTCATTATTTTTTAAGGGTTTTGCTGTTTCAAGGTTTAAATATTTCAGGGTTTCAATATTTCAAGGTTTCAGGTTAGAGTGACTTCAACTTTGATAAGAAAGGAAACTCAGGGTCATGTAGTAGGAAGGAGAAGAAGAAAAAAAAAGAAAAAGAAGGAGAAGGAGAAGGAGAAGGAGGAGGAGGAGGAGGAGGAGCTGGAGGAAAAAAAAAATGAAGAGAAAACGAGAAAAGTAACACGATCTCAAGTCAGCAAACGAGTGACCTTCCCAATCTTTCGTTCAGGCTGGACACGATTTCACACTTCCCTTGGTGGACGAAGACAAAAAGGATGAGGTGAAGCAAAAGGGAATCCTGGCTGTAGATAAAACGTAACGCAACCAGAAGAGAAGGAACGAAAATATATAATAAATTGTACGAAAGTTGGGGTTAAATATAGAGTAATAAGAAGAATGTAAAGAAAAAATGAGGGAATAAGGAAAAGAGAAAAGAAAGAAAACATGGAAGACTTTAAAGAAGAAATGATGAAGGAAATAGGCATGACGCGGCGAAAGAGAGAAATACAAAAGAGAGAGAGAGAGAGAGAGAGGGGGATGAAACTAAATTCTGGGAAACCATAACAAAGAAAAACTCGGATAGAAAATAATAGTTATCGAGAAAAATGTAAAAAAAAAAGATAAAAACCAAAAGAACACATAAATAAGAAAAATAGGAAAAAATAACACAAATAAATAAAAGAAAAAGAAAAGAAGTAAAAACAAGAACTAAAACACCAAAGAGACAAAGAAAACAATTTAAGAAGAAACAAAACCTTGACTTCTTGCAACACCACTGACAGAGAGAGAGAGAGAGAGAGAGAGAGAGAGAGAGAGAGAGAGAGAGAGAGAGAGAGAGACGTGAAGCATTAAGGCACAGTACTTCATGAGTCTTTGCACACCGATCCAGTCACGCCTCTCCCTCATAACCCAACACGAGGCGCCCTAAACACCTTGAGGAAACACACACATACGATTCAAACGGTACTATAATTGACGATCTTTAGGGAAATCAGGGAAATAAGACGAGGATTAGGGTGCTTCGAATCTATTTCCCTTTTTCCTCTTTCATGACACCTTACGCCAAACACACAGGAAAAAACTCGCATAAATCATTCAAACGGTTCTGAAACTGACGATCTGTAGGGAAATAAAGGGAAAGACGACGAAGATTTGGGTGTTTCTATTTTCCTTTTTTCCCTTTCATGGTTACGCCAAACATAGTTGAGGTAAAAACACACACACACACACACACACACACACACACACACACACACACACACACACACGACTCAGATGGTACTAAAATTTGTGATCTAAAGAGAAATAAAGGAATAAGGTTGTGATTCGGGTGTTTATATACTTTTCTCTCTCTCTCTCTCTCTCTCTCTCTCTCTCTCTCTCTCTCTCTCTCTCTCTCTCTCTCATACGTCACGGAGAATGGACAAGGACAACGAAAGAGAAATAATAAATAAAAACTCACACTGCGACTAAGAAAGAGAGGAATGAATAGTAATAGCAAGAAAAGTGAATAATAAAAGTAAGGAGTTAGTCAAGTAAAGAGTAAGTAAAAAGGAAATGAATAAAAAGTAGAAGGAAATAATGAAAGAGTTATACATGAACTACGAATAAGTAAAGTAAAGGAATAAACAACACGAGAGGATAAAAAAAAAAAGTCAAGGAAGAATGTTAAAGAAAGTAAATTAGAGTAAGGTCCACCACAGCGGTCACACACACACACACACACACACACACACACACACACACACACACACACACACACACACACATATACAGCAGGACGTTGTTAATAGTCATAGTTAACTCCAATTCTCCTCCTCCTTCTCCTCCTCCTCCTCCTCCTCCTCCTCCTCCTCCTCCTCCTCCTCCTCCTCCTCCCTTGCCGCAGACTTCTTTCCTTTACCCTTCGTTTGCCTCCAACAACACCACCACCACCACCACCACCAAAGTTCTCAGTCTGTATTTTGAGAAGCTCTTGGCCAGATCCACACTCACTCCTCTTCGTTTTCCACCTAACTAACGAAATTCCCTTATCTTTGTTCAAGGTCTTGCTAATAATGGAAGCGTTTTGGTTGGAGAGGTTACGAGAAGGTTAGACTGTGGAACTGGGTTTTTTGTTCTCTCACACAGGTAATTAGTTGGGCTCCTAAAGGTGTGTGTGTGTGTGTGTGTGTGTGTGTGTGTGTGTGTGTGTGTGTGTGTGTGTGTGTGTGTGTGTGTGTGTGTGTGTGTGTGTGTGTGTTCTTTCTCTCCTTCTCCTTTCTTCTGTATTACTGGAAACTTAAAAAAAAAAAAAAAAAAACACTCTTGAGAGGTCTGTTCACTTTCATTATTGATCTATTACCATCATCATCATCATCAGCAGCAGCAGTAGTAGCAACAAGAGCAGCAACAGCAACAGCAACAGCAACAATAACAACAACAACGACAACAACAGCAACAGCAACACTAATACTAGCAGCAAGAAAAACAACAAACAACAAAACTAACAACAATAACAATTACACGAGTGTTGATAACAATGATAACAATAACAGTAATATTAAGGACAAGAACAAGAAAATCAAGAACAAAAGCAACAAAAGCAAAACAGGAATAACAAAAGCAATGTGAACAATAATAATAGATAAGCATAACACCACCAGCTACTACTACTACTACTACTACTACTACTACTACTACTACTACTACTACTACTACTACTACTACTACTACTACTACTACTACTGCTGCTACTACTACTACTACTCCTACTACCATCACCACCACCACCACTACTACTACTACTACTACTACAATCACCACCACTAATACTACTGCTACACTACTACTACTACCACTACCACCACTACTACTACTGCTACCAATACTACCACCATCACTATTACCACTACTACCACTACTACCACTACTACTACCACCATCACCACCACCACCACCACCACCACCACCACCACCACTACTACTACTACTACTACCACTGGCGTCAAGAGCACCACACCTGTCAGCACACCACATTAGCACAGTCTTCCCGCTAAGCACCAAGTTATGTAGGCAGGAGTCATCCATCACCCAATCCTGGCTGCTTAAAGTGACGACCAACTCTCAGCGGCCACCACAGTACTGCCACCACTACCACCACCACCATCACCATCTCTAGCACCGCCGCCACCACTAGCAGCGTCACTATTATTGCCACCACCACTAACAACAATAACAACACAATTACAATCATTATGACTACTACTACTACTACTGCTACTACTTACTACTACTACTACTTCTACTACTGCTACAGACTCCATTTACTACACGTAATTATTTTTACTACTACTACTACTACTACTACTACTACTACTACTACTACTACAGCCTCCATTTACTACACGTAATTATTTCTATTACTATCCACCACATCGCTACTACTGCAATAACAACTACAGGTACTACTTCTACTGTTTCTGCTGCTGCTGCTGCTGCTGCTACTACTACTACTACTACTACTACTACTACTACTACTACTACTACTACTACTACTTACTACTACTATTTCTAGTACTATTACTACTACTACTTCTACTACTACTACTACTACTACTACTACTACTACTACTACTACTACTAACTCTACTGGTGCTGCGGACGGTGCAGAGGACGTTTCAGAAAATGAAGAAAACCTGTAATCTCTCTCTCTCTCTCTCTCTCTCTCTCTCTCTCTCTCTCTCTCTCTCTCTCTCTCTCTCTCTCTCTCATATACGCACACAACGACCACCATCACCACTACCCTAAAAAAAGTATCAGAGGCCGGTTGTACGACTTTCCGGATTCTCTCTCTCTCTCTCTCTCTCTCTCTCTCTCTCTCTCTTTCTCTCTCTCTCCCTCTCTCTTATGAAACTAGTGACGATGCACGGCGAGGTGAGCGCTAGTGTCTTCTTTTTGTGCACCAGGAGGAGGAGGAGGAGGAGGAGGAGGAGGAGGAGGACCGGACGGCAAAAGTAGAATGTGGGTGTCGGAAAATAAGAGCAGCGGGCGTGGCATGGGCGTGGATATCCATAGTCCGGGCGGTGGCGGCGGGCGGGCGGGCGGGCGGTCGGGCGGCGGCAGGTATGAGGGTAAAGGGTACAGCGGTCCGACAGGTGTGGCGGTGTCTGGGCAGGTGCGCGGCGACTCTCGGGACGGTGTGACTGGCTTGGGGTCATTCTATAGTCTATCTCTAAAGTGGCTCCTGGGTCTGGGTTTGAATGGTGTCCCAGAGAATGCGTGGCTGTCAGATCTTTGAGGAAAACCGTGAGCTGTCCTTGTAATAAGTACGTTGATCAACAGAAAACAAGTATTATTCACATCAAATCAATGACGTTATCAATAAGTTACAGTGGAACCATGCGTGCTTTGGGGTCCGAGGGGTCTCCAAGCGCACGGGTTCGAATCCTGTCCACGGTCCGAGTGTAGGTTGGGCTTCCTCACTCGGGGCAACGGTTTCCTAGCGGGTGGGCTTTGAGATAAGAGGTACCCCAAAAAATATCCCCTTTAGCCCATAAATTCCCGTGAAAAGCCCACATGGTATAAAAAAAAAAAATTCAGGAGCCATTTTACAGTTGACGGACTAAAGCTACTGACGGGACCAGGGACATGCTAAGAGGCTACGCTCAGGGGTAACTCAAGGTCTATTCAGTGTTCCATAGGGCTTCTGTGAGTTACATTCTGGTTTCTTACGATGGGACGAAGTTACGAAACAAGGAAATGAGGTACAAGAGGAGGGATCAAGTTTATGGGGCTACAGTTAAGGGCTAAGTGAAGTTTTACTTGAGTCTTCTGTAAATTAAGTTCTGGTTTAGTTTATGGGGCTGACTTGCGAGACCAGGGGCTGAGGTACAAGAGGAAGGATCAAGTTTATGGGTCTAAAGTTAAGGGCTAAGTGGAGTTTTCCTTGGGTCTTCTGTAAATTAAGTTCTGGTTGGTTTGAGGGGCTGAGTTACAAGACCAGGGGCTGAGGTATAAGGAGAGGGACTAAGTTTACGGGGTTAAGTATAAGAGCTAGTAAAGTTTTCCTTGGGTTTTCTGTAAATCCAGTACTGGTTGTTTGGTTTGTGGGGGCTGAGTTGTGAGACCTTGGGCTTAATTCAGAAGCTAAGTTAAGTTTGTGTAAGTGTTCATAAGTTCCTCTCGGTCTTCTGTAAGCTAACTTGTGATCTCTTATTCCTGGGCTAAGTTATGAAACCAGGGGCTGAGGCAGTTAAGTTTCCTTGGGTCTAGTTCTGAGGGTCTTACTGTGGGACTAATTCATGAGGCCAGGGGTTAAGTTCAGAGGGTAAGTTAAGTTATCGTGGCCCTTCTGTAAATTAAATTCTGGTCTCTTTACTGGCACTAAGTTGATAATTATGATGAGTTTCCTAGTGCATCCGTAACTTAAGTTCTAGTCCTTTTTATATAAGAGTGAGAAATTGACCAAGGGCAACATAAAATGGAAAAGAAAACGGCCAAGTTAGTTACCAGTCTCTTGCAGATCCGAGAGAGCAAGCAATAAATAAATAAAGTAATAAAACTAATAAAATAAAGTAAATCAATCAATAAATAAAAAAAAATAAGAAAAATAAAGGTATTGGAAACTTCCCTCTCAAATGGTCAAGTTGGAAGTTAGCAAAGGAGTTACTCTGTTTCCTGTCCCTTTGTTGTCGTTCTCAGGAAACACTCAGGGGTAAAGACTACGTACAAGCTACAAGTCCTGGGCAGGATTCACCGCAAAGTGTGGCACGAGTGGTGGTGGTGGTGGTGGAAAGCTGGGAGGAAAAGTAAAGTAACGTAAAAAGAAACATAAAAGAGATAGACAAAATAAATGTACAAAAGAAAAATCAAACAGCAGCAAAAGTGGTTTTAACGAAGGAACACACACACACACACACACACACACACACACACAACCTGAACTGAGTGAGGAGGCAGAGAAGCAATAGAGAGGCACAAGCACAAGAAAGGTACTACAGAAGGCTGACGAAGAAGAATACTAATGTCAGAAATAATGATAATGAACACAAATATTCGATCTTTTTTATAGTTATTAAATACTGTACATATTCCCTCTTATCTTACTTAAGGGCGACGATTACTGGTTAAGGGCAGACGGAAAATATTAATGTCAGAAATAATAGCAATAAGCACAAAGAAATAATCGGTCTTTGTAAAATTATTAAGTTTGTATTTCCTTCTTAGATGCCGAAGCCGGACAGTCATTAACCCCTTCAGTACTGGAACGGATTTTTACCTTGAGATTTGTGTACAATTATACCATTTTATTAACATTAGGAAGGGTCTATGGAGGTCAGATAATTAATAGCCTCAATCTTCACTATTTTAATCTCTTCAGTACTGGAAAGCATTTTTACCTTGAGAATTGCGTACGATTAGACCATTTTATTGACATTAGGAAGGGTCTATGGAGGTCAGAAGAATAATAGCCACAGACTTCACTATTTCAATCCCCCCACACAAGTTTCTGAAGCTGTATCAAATCACCAAATAGTAAGCAGAATGAATATGGAAACGCGTCATGGTACTCAAGAGGTTAACACTTTCAAAACCACAGTATAATTTGATATGGATACCACTTTATAATTATTTACTCCAGATAAGATTATAAACACATTGCTCTTCATTATAAGAACCCAAACCACTTTCATTCTGAGTAACAATAGGTGATTTTATGGATTTTAAGGTAATTTTCTGCAGTAATGAGTGAGTTAAGAGTTTTATTTTCATCTCTGGAATATTGAAGTTAATCATTTACTTTTTCATTCTATTAATTATTCATTTGTTCGTTGCCTTATTCATTTAATCTATCTATCTATCTATTATCTTTTTTTATATAACAGTCAACTCTCTCTCTCTCTCTCTCTCTCTCTCTCTCTCTCTCTCTCTCTCTCTCTCTCTCTCTCTCTCTCTCTCTCTCTCTCTCTCTCTCTCTCTCTCTCTCTCTCTCTCTCTCTCTCTCTCTCTCATTGTTTCTACTTTACAATAAAATGCTTTACAATTAATTTCTCATCAATCAATCAATTATTCCTTTAACTTATATTACTCTCTCTCTCTCTCTCTCTCTCTCTCTCTCTCTCTCTCTCTCTCTCTCATTAATTTCGAACTCTCTCGTATTCATTGTATTAGCATCACTTTCTCTTGTTAATTTCGAGGAAGAAAATGAGAAGAAGGAAGTTTGGTACTGCAATTCCTATTATACTTTGCTAATTACCACCGCTGATGCCGCCACACAGTGGAGAGGCACCTGGTGGTTAGAATATTAAGAAAAAAAAACAACGACAGCAGCAACAGCATCAACACCACCACCACCACCACCACCACTACTATTACTACTACTACTACTACTACTACTACCATCACCACCAGCATCACCACCAGCACCACTACCACTACTACTACTACTACTACCACCACCACCGCCACTACTACTCCTACCACCACCACCACCACCACCACCACCAGCATCACCACCATCACCACCACCACCACCAACAACAACAACAGCAACAACAGCATCAACACCACCATCACCACCATCACCACCAACACCACCACCACCACTACCAACAACAACAACAACAAGAGCAACAACACCAACAACACCACCACCACCACCACCAACAACAACAACAACAACAACAATAACAAGAGCAACAACAGCTTCACCACCACCACCACCACCACCACCACCACCAACAACAACAACAACAACAACAACAACAACAACAACAACAACAAAATCACAAGCGGAAGAACAAGAACGAAGACAAAAAAAAGAAAATGGGAAAGAGGAGGAGGAGGAGGAGGAGGAGGAAGAGAAGGAGGAAGAGATCATGGAAGACAAGACCATGAAGAAAACAAAATAAACAAATAAATAAATAAAAACAGAAGTCCATGAAGACGTGAACAGAAAAAAAGATGATGAAGAAGAAAACCAAGGAGGAGGAGGAGGAGGAGGAGGAGGAGGAGGAGGAGGAGGAGGAGGAGGAGGAGGAGGAGGCGGCAGCGGCGGCGGCGGTGGAGGTGGAGGGAAAAGAGTAGGGGGATGGAACGGGGGGCAGGCAGGTAGGTAGGGCCCCACAAACTGGAGCGGCAGCAGCAGAGTGGTAGAGGAATGTCAGACAGTTTGTGGTGAGCAGTGAGAGCTGACGGACGGCGACGAGGGTATTCCGCGGCGTCCTTGCCTTTCCCGACCTCCCCACCATGGCTACTGACGGAGGTGAGGCAGTGCTGGTGCTCTAGAGGGCGCGGCAGGCGGTACTAGACAAGTTGGTAAAGTGGTTTCGATTCTTTGCTTCATTTCCGCTACTGACGAAGGTGAATGGGGTAATTGGTGGATAAAATGTCACTCCTCTCCTGTAAAAGGCGGTGAAGGAGGTACTGGCTAGACAAGTGCTACAGTACAGTAATAACTCGAGAAATTGGCGTATAGTTTGCATTTTTTGCTTTATTTCCGCTACTGACGAAGGTGAAGGTGGAGTAACTGGTGGATAAAATGTTACTGCTCTCTTGTAGAAGGCGGTGAAGGAAGTACTGGCGAAACAAGTACTACAGGATAGTGATGACTCGAAAAACTGGTATAAATTTGGATTGTTTGCTACTGACCAAGGGGATGGTGGTAATTCGTGGGGAGGGCTGGCAAGACCACCGGTAGAGTGAGGTAATGGCTTTGTTGAATCCTTTCTTTTGGCTATTTTCCTGCTACTGACGAAGATGATGACAATATAAGCTTCCAATGGGATTAAAGATGACACTGCACTCCTGAAGAAGGCGTGGAAGAGGCGCTAATAAGACAAGCAGTATAAGGAAGTAATAGCCTTGTTAATTCATTCGTTCTATTCTCCTCCTACTGACGAAGGTGATGAAATGAGCTTACTGAAGGGAACTAGATCATAATGCACTGCTGAAGAAGGCATGGAAGGAGACAAACTAGGCGAACT
>NC_059279.1:2562500-2570000 GCF_017591435.1 Portunus trituberculatus | reverse complement strand
GAAAAACGATTATAAGTACTCTCTCTCTCTCTCTCTCTCTCTCTCTCTCTCTCTTACTCGACCCCGCGGCAAAAAGAAAACGAGATGACGAGCGATGAAAGAAAACGTACCGCGGTGCCAACTGGTGCAGACAAACCGGAGATAATTATAATCCGGTCACTGAGAAGCCTGCAAAACACTTCCTGAGCCAGAGAGAGAACCCTTCCTTACTAATGGGACGGCTCTTGGCTTCATTTAGGGAGCAGAACAGTGCTTGGCGAGTCAACGGAACCTAGGGGGGAGTCTTTACTAACAATGGGACCTGAACTTACTGGGTTTATTTAAGGAACAGGGCTTGGAGAGTCAATGGATGTCAGGGAGAGTCTTTACTGGAGCTCGGAAAGAAAGTATTAGGAAAAAAAAGTAAGTAGTAATTTTGTTTAAGATGGAAGGAAACAGTGGTTAGGTTCGGTTACGTTAGGCTACGTTAGGTTGGGATGGGTTGGGTTAAATTATGTTAGGTTAGCTCAGGTTAGGATAGGTTAGTTTCGGTTAGGTTAGGTTGGGTTGGGTTGGGTTGGCTTGAGTTAGGTTAGGTTAGATTAGGTTGGGTTGAGTTGGGTTAAGTTAGATTGGGTTGGGTTGAGTTGAGTTGGGTTGGGTTGGGTTGGGTTAGGTTAGGTTAGGTTAAGTTAGGTTAGGGTAGGTTAGGGAAGGTTAGGTTAGGGAAGGTTAAGTAAGGTTGGGTTAGGTTAGGTTAGGTTAGGGAAGGTAAGGTAAGGTTAGGTTAGGTTAGGTTAGGGAAGGTTAGGTAAGGTTGGGTTAGGTTAGGTTAGGTTAGGGAAGGTTAGGTTAGGGAAGGTTAGGTTAGGTTAGGGAAGGTACGGTAAGGTTGGGTTAGGTTGGGTTACGTTAGGTTAGGTTAGGTTAGGTTAGAAACAAAAGCATTCAGTATTTTCGTTGTTCTTTTCTGTTACTTTCTGTTACTTTCTTTTACTTACTTTCTTTCCGTTACTCTTTTTTCATGTTACTTTTTTCTCTTTTAATTTCTGTCCTACAATCGTGAATTTCTTGGGTTTATTTAGCAACAGGTGACTTTGGGAAAGAATGGAAGGTACGGGGACTCTTTACCAACAAGGAGCGAGAACTTAGGAAAAAGGAGACAGCATAGAAGAAAAGAACAAAAGATTTCCAATAATATTAAAAAAAAAGACAAAAATAAACAAATTACCTCCTAGAATATTGATCCCAGAGAGAGAGAGAGAGAGAGAGAGAGAGAGAGAGAGAGAGAGAGAGAGATAGAACTCATACACCAACAAATGACAAGTGAGAGCATTCAAACGCAAATAAACACATTCAAATTCTTTCTATCTTGACATCAGCGTATCAGCACCACCGCCACCACCACCACCACCAGTCGCCGCCATCCTCTTGTCAGCACTCACAGCCTTGGGGAGAGAGAATAGACAATAAGCATCATAAACATAGCAAAGTTTCACGGAGTTTTCCTTCTCTTCGAACTGAGTCATTCTCCCCGATTTACGAACACATTGGCAGCTGATTCGAACGACTGAGAATGAACTAAATAAACATAATCTTCAACATTGCACAAATACACAACATTTTTCCATTTATCAGTTTACTTAATTCCTTTTCAATACTAAGACGCATATTTTACCTTGTGTTTTGGGTGTGATTAGATGATCTATTTTGCATTAGAAAGGGTGTATGTAGATCAGAAGATTAATGGCCACAATCGTCACTATTCTAATCCCCAACATATGTTTCTGAAGCTGTATAAAATCGTTAAATAGTAAGCAGAATGAAAATAGAAACACATCCTGGTACTGAAAAGATGAAGGGCCTCGACACAGGAACTGAGTCAATGCTTGTTTCCATTGTAGGTTAAGAGTGGAGTTCGCAGAATAACTCATAAAATTAACCCCTTCAGTACTGGGGCACATTTCTACCTTAAGTTTGGGTATAATTAGACGATTTGATTTACATTAGGAAGGGTCTATGGAGATCAAAAGATTAATGACCACAGTTTTCACTATTTCAACCCCCACATAAGTTTCTGAAGCTGTATAGAATTGCCAAATAATGAACAGAATGAATATGAAAACACGGTATGATACTGAAGAAGTTAAGGTTTGTAAAATATCTCGGCATTTTTCTCTCCTTGGTTTGGTGAACAGATTCAGTTTCACACAGTTTACGAACCGAGTAATTGTTAACCCCTTCAGTACTGGGACACATTTTTCACCTTGAGATATTTGTACGATTAGACCATTTTATTGACATTAGGAAGCGTCTATGGAGGTCGGAAGATTAATGACCACAGTCTTCACTATTCTAATCCCCGACATGAGGTTCTGAAGCTGTATAAAATCACCAAATAGTAAGCACACTGAGTATGGAAAAGCGTCATGGTACTGAAGGGGTTAAGAGTAGAATTAGCAAAATACTGTAAGCATCGTAATATTAAAGTTTCAAAAATATCATGACTTTTGGATATATAGTTCTTGGTTTACGAATCTTCCTTACTTCCTTACACGGGGTAACGGTTCCCTTAGCAGGTGGACTTTCAGATAGTAGGCACCCCAAAAAAAGATACCTCCTTTAGCCGATAAATTCCCGTGAAAAAGCCCACATGCTATAGAAAATAAATAAATAAATAAATAAATCAGCTTCTTCACTTTACGAACCGAGTCACTTTGCATAGTAGTTGAACAGTCAAGTCGTCATTGTAAATTTTAAGTTAATGATATTTCCCTCTCATTTTCACTCCATGCCATTGTTACGCAGTGTTATTTCTTGCCACTCTTCAGGTTATGAGAACATCTGAAGGTTACAGATTCCTCAGTTTACGAACCGAGTCATTTTGTATAGTAGGTTAACAGTCAAGTCGGCTGAATAAAGACCATAATAAAAAAAAAATTGCAAAAATATTACGGCATCTTCAGGTTAATAGTCAAGCTGAATAAAGACCACAATCAAAAGAACAGCAAAAATATCACGGCATCTTCACTCTCTTTGCTTTACAGAATGAGTCACGACTAATTCATATCATTAGGCAAACGTAGAAAGCAGACTAAACATCAGAATCGTGAGGTTTGCTAAATTTCACGCTGGTTTCATACTCCTCGCTTTGCGGACCACCCTCTCTGGTTTACGAACTGCCTGAGTCACTCCTCATTCATAGCACAGGGCGGCGGTGGAAAGTGGAGCGATGGTAAGGAAGTGTGTGTGTGTGTGTGTGTGTGTGTGTGTGTGTGTGTGTGTGTGTGTGTGTGTGTGTGTGTGTGTGTGTGTGTGTGTGTGTGTGTGTGTGTGTGTGTGTGTGTTATTGAGGCAAATCATGTGGTGAAGGAGAAAACTGAAGAAAATAAAGGAAAATGAAAGAAAAATCTGAAATACTTGAAAATGAATGTAGGAGGATAAATTATGTATATATTTTTGTACAATTCTCTCTCTCTCTCTCTCTCTCTCTCTCTCTCTCTCTCTCTCTCTCTCTCTCTCTCTCTCTCTCTGTTGCCAATTGCAGAAAAAAAAGGAAAAAAAACAAAGGTATAGATATAATGTGGTGGTGGTGTGGTGTTGGTGGTAATATGATGTCATTACAATGGTGATGAATATAATTGTAGTAGTAGTGGTAATGAGTGTGTGGTGTATGGTTGTCATTGTTGTTGTTATTATTGTTATTATTATTATTATTATTATTATTATTATTATTATTATTATCATTATCATTTTTATCATTATCATTATTATTATTATTATTATTATTATTGTCTGTTAGTTGTTATTGCTGATGCTGCGCAATGAATAGTACACACACACACACACACACACACACACACACACACACACACACACACACACACACACACACACACTACTAGTTTAAATATGGGATGTTCTGCAAGGGACATGAAGAGACGAAGAGGAGGAGGAGGAGGAGGAGGAGGAGGAGGAGGAGGAGGAGGAGGAGGAGGAGGAAGAGGAGGAGGAGGAGGATGTAGCGAGATCAGTATCAGAGCGACCTGGTTAGAATTTGGTTTTTACACCTGCCACACCCTCAACTCCTTCCCTCCTTTCCTCCTTCCCTCCTTCCCTCCTTCCCTCCATCACTCCCTCCCTCCCTCCCTCCCTTCTTCCCTCCTTCCCTCCCTTCCTCCTTCCCTCCTTTCTTCTCTCCTTCCCTTCATTCCTCCTTTTCTCCTTCACTCCCTCCCTCCCTCCTTCCCTCCTTCATTCCTTCACTCCCTCCACTTCTGTTATACATATACTCTTCTTGCGACTTCCCATTTTCTTTATCTCAAATCTCAAATCAGGACTTAGTTGGGATCTACGCTCTCTCTCTCTCTCTCTCTCTCTCTCTCTCTCTCTCTCTCTCTCTCTCTGGTAACCTTTTCGTTTCATCCCCCTACCTCATTTTTCTCTCGCCCATCCTTCTACTCCCGCTGCATTTTCTCTTTTACTCCACCCATCCCTCCCTCCCTCCCTCCTTCCTTCCCTTCCCCTCTTATCCCCTCCCTCTCTCCCTCCCTCACTCTCTCACTCCCTCTTTCCCTTACTTTATCAGGCCCTTCACCCCTCCCTCCCTCCTTCCTTAACTCCTCTCTCTCTCTCTCTCTCTCTCTCTCTCTCTCTCTCTCTCTCTCTCTCTCTCAGCCCCTCCGCTTCTCCCTCAGCTCCTTCGTCGGGTTTCTACTGACCATACCCACTGGTCTGGCCATTGAAGGAGCACACGCAGCAGGGGGCCACTGGAATAATACCACCACCACCACCACTACCACCACCACCACTACCATTACCACCACCACCACCACTCCTTCTATCTGACAAGGCACTAAACTCTATTGATAAAACTGTGTCCTCGTTTTTTCTTTCTCTTTTCTTTCTTCTTCTTCTTCTTTTTCTTTTTTTTTTCTTCTTCTTCTTCCTTCCTTCCTTCGTTCTTTTTCGTATGTGATTTTCTTTTCTTTTTTTTTTTTTTGCCTTTCTATTCGTAATTTGAATTCGTTATAAGATTGAATGTTCATTTGTCTCGAGATGAATTAAATCTTACTGTTTTTCTCCTTTCTTTTCTTTTGTACGTACGTTTTTATTCATTTATTTCTCTATGTATGTCAGAAATACAGATACTGAGTTGAATTAAATAGTACTATCCCAACTATTACTACTATTACTACTGCTATCACCACCACCACCATCACTACTACTTCTACTACTTCAACTACTACTATACTCTGGAACTCTGGAACTCCCTACCTGCTTCTGTATTTCCATCTTCCTACAACTTGACTTCTTTCAAGAGAGATCTGTCAAGGCTTTTGTCCCTGGCTTTTGAATAATTCTTTGAAATCTTTTAGGGAAGCTGCAATTCCAGTGAGCCTTTTTTTTCTAATATTTTCTTGTCCTTGGCAGCTCTCCCTTTTGCATAAAAAAAGAAAAAACTACTACTACTACTACTACTACTACTACTACTACTACTACTACTACTACTACTACTACTACTACTACTACTACTACTACTACTACTACTACTACTACTATCTTCCTTTTCCACTTCTTCTATTCATCATCCTTCATTTTGTTCATCTTATTAGTAAACGTCATATTCTCGTTCTCTCCTTTTTCTCTGGTTTTTCCTCCTCCTCCTCTTCCTGTTCCTCCTCCTCCTCCTCCTCCTCCTCCTCCTCCTCCTCCTCCTCCTCCTCCTCCTCTTTTTTGTCTACCTTGTTGGCGATTTGTTCTTGTCTTTTTACTTCTTGTTCTTTCATCTTTGCATCCTCTTCCTTCTTCTTCTTTTATCTTCTGTATCCTCTTCCTTCTTCTTCTTCCTCGTTCACATGTTTCCTCTTATCATCTTCTCTTCATTACTTCAAAGGAGCCGTTATCAGTTGCATGAGTAGATGAGATGATAAAAATGAATAAACAAATAAATAAACAGATAAATGATAATAAGTAACGAAAACAAATAACTCAAACTGAAATATGTGAATAGATAAAAGTAAATAGAATAAACAAATAAATAAATAAATAACATGATAGAAAACGAGATGGACTAAAAATCTTAAATGTTAAATAGAAGAATGAAAGAAAGAAAGAAAGAAAGAAAGAAAGAAAGAAAGATAAAGAAAAGAAAAAGAAAAAATGTATTCTTTTTTTTTTGTGTGTGTGTGTGTGTGTTTTCCATTTGTTTGTCTGTCTGTTTCTATTTTAGTCTCTCTCTCTCTCTCTCTCTCTCTCTCTCTCTCTCTCTCTCTCACAAAGCCACGACCCACGAGTCATGTTACCTGGCAGGGATTCTTGTGGTTAATTAACTTTTTCCCTCACCTGCATTCACTCTTCCCAAATGTAATCGTTCATCCACTCACTCTTCGTTCACCATGACATACTCTGCAATCTTCTCTCAAAATTGTAGTTGTGACGCGAATACAATAACTCGCCCTCGTGCTCTACATGGCGCCAGCTTCACCCTACATAGCCACTCTAGGTAACAGTAGGAGCAATTTTCCAGTGTGTTTCCTCTAGGCCAGTATTCTGAACCACTTTAACCCCTTCAGTACCATGACACGTTTCCATATTCATTTTACTTACTGTTTGGTGATTTTATACAGCTTCAGAAACTTCTGTGGGGGATTAATATAGTGAAGACTGTGACCATTAATTAGTCTTGTGACCTCCAAAAACCTTCTTTATGTAGAAAAAATAAATTATGATCGTACACAAAATTCATGGTAAAACTACGTCTCAGTACTGAAGGGGTTAAAACCTAAAATGTTACCACGATCATTAGGTTTCAATTGCTTTATGTCTCTCTTATGTCAGTGATGTCCTCCTAAATTAACTTCACTCATGCCGAGGCTGACATCTGAAGCGTCTGAAGTATTTATCTTTTATGGCTAATAATTTGTATCTAGTGAATGAAATTATGTTAAGTAGTTACAATTGTCTCTTTTATTATGTTCTCATGTTGTTATAATGATCCTTTCACTATTATTTTCACTCTTTCATTCGTTTAACTGTCTGACTGTCTATTTAATCCCCTTCAATACCAGGACGCGTTTTATGTCTATTCTGCTGACTATTTGGTGATTTTATACAGCCTCAGAAACTTATGTGGGGATTAAAATAGTGAAGATTCTGGCCATTAATCTTCTGACCTCTATAGACCCTTCCTAATGTGAATAAGATGGTCTAATCGTACACAAATCTCATGGTAAAAATGTGTCCCAGTACTGAAGAGGTTAAGTCTCTTTGGTTTCCTTCCCACCACTGAACATTGAGACGAAAGAAAAATAGCAAGACACTTTAATGCAGAATCGACCAACAATGTGACGCTTTTCTTGACTTTTGTGGCGGTAACTTATCCTTTTTCCCTTCTTTTTTTTTTTTTTAGTTTTCTTCTCTTCCTTTTTTTTATATTTTGTCCTTGGCTTGCCTAGAAAAAAAAATCACACATAAAAAATGGAAACTTGTACTTGACACAGAGTTGGGATGAGAAGCCAA